>NW_027279146.1:0-39838 GCF_046629955.1 Centroberyx affinis
CGACTAGTATTTCTGGTGCCGATGTGATGTCACACCTGTTGTACTCTATGGAAGGTGACATCACCCGGCACAAACACCAGCCAATAGCAGACGGCCAGTGCAGTACCCTACTTGTCACCATTAGGTGTCAGGCTTCACTGAAGATTTGGGTGGGGTTACTCTTTAATAAAGTGTGCCTTATTTCAGAACTTTAGGCAGGTAAACTGCGTCTGTTTAACCTGAACACTCGTGTAAAACAGCCAAAGTTTCAGTTCAGCTGTGTATAGGAGGAGAAATAAGTTATTCACTTGCTATGTTTTTATAGAGCAACATGTCTAATGTGTGCCTGATGACTCGATACTATGAAAGATGCACCGGTTCAGTGCTTTGCCAAGTAGGGTTCTGTCATACCTCGTTGATGTGTTTGTAGGTTTTGATCAGGTCAACTGAGAGTTTCCTCAAGGGAGCAGAGGACGGGTCACAGAAAGCACTGCGGCATACGCCTCTGTAACATGACAACATCAGGGTCACCTTAAAAACACAATGGACACACAAACAGACACAGAATATTACCACATCAGAAAAAAATCAATTCATTTAACAGTTATTTATTGCAGATGTGTCTCTCTTTTAAGAAAGTGTTATTCCCTTATTCTGTGTAAATCTCAAAATCCACTTTTTTAAACTCATATATTTGATAATCACATTGCCTCCATACTTTTTTTTTTGCATTGTGCTTAAATCCCCACATGCAGAATATTAACCTCAATATATCATTCTCAAATTAATTTTGATAGCATAGTATAATGGCTGTAGAAAAATGAGACCATCGCAGTGAAAATTGGTTAAATTCTGTGTTGCTTTCTATGACTATGACTACCTCCTTGTTTCTAGCATGGAAGTATTATATTATAGGTGAACAAATACACAGTCAAATACAGATGCTGTCCAGTCCCACAATGCCTTGCTAGGTGTGCAGCTTCAGCTGTTGGTCTAGTCAAAGTTATTGCAGTCCTGGAATAATCAGCATAACCACATCATTAACCCAGAGTACTGTCAAGAAGAATAGATCCACTCTACTATACAGTAGGTTAGCTGTCTTTCAGTATCATAGTAGCCTGTTAGCCAAAATGTTTTGTTAGTTGCCAAACTCCACATCTGTAAGGCAAAGCTGCGTTGCTAGATCAATCTAGCTGCAACTAAAACATTCGGCAGCAAAAATATCTTTTGAGCGAGTGCCATGTCGTTAGCTCTGGGCAAACTTCAATTCTGAACCTGATATGCAAAAAACTGCTCAATCTAGGTATAACTATAAGGGGTCTCTTTGTGACAGCTGTCATAAAATACTCCCACTAAGGCACTCGAAGAGTCACCAAAGTCAACAAGTTTCAAAGTTATTTTTCAGATGGAGATTTGACACAATGGATAATATAACAAGCTTTTAAAATACAACACATTGTTAAAGATGAAACCAGTGGTTTCCAACCTTTTTGGCTTTTGACGTCTTACAAAAAGCAGTGTGTAGTCGGGTCACATTTCAGATGTCTATGAGTTGTTAACAGCTCCACCAAATAGTGATTTTTCCCTCTAAACCTCACATGGTTTCATTTCAATAAATGTTCAAATGATCAATATTTCAGCAAAAATCAAAGATTAGAGGAAAATTCAAAAACTGAAAACAGATGTGTATCAGAACTTTGTTTTTTCTTCTTTCCTCTCCCATTAATCATCTCACGACCCCTCAGATTTATCTGGTGACCCTTTGGAGGGGCCCGACCCCTAGGTTGGGAACCACTGGACTAAACTAGATAACTGTATATAAAGTAGTTCAAACTAGCTCCACCTCCAGCAGCTACAACAGTAACATGCTGCTTACACACTGATGCTTCAGTATTAATAATCTAACGATGTCATATATAATAAAATATCAGTCAGAGGGACCAAACCACTACTTTTACTTTAATACTTTAACTACATTTTGCTTGCTAATACTTATGTACTTTTACTTCAGTAGGATTTTCATGTAGACTTTTACTTGTAATGGAGTATTTTTTACATTGCTGTATGGGTACTTTTACTTAAGTAAAGGATCAGAGTACTTCCATCACTGCTAAATACTAAATGTTTGATCACTTTTTGTGAGTAGGTCACAGAGAGGTTTTCACTGTGGATATTGTCATCACACCATTCTTTATCAATTCCATGACAATTGTTACAATAAGACAAATAAAAGAAGATATTGGGTTAATGTATTTCCCTTACCATGGGATGGATGAGAGTTTGAAATTAAAAGTGACAATAAGAATCTCACCATTCCAAAAATATGTGGTCATGGTTCAATACATTTTTGGTACAGAGGGAGGAAAAATGTCATTGCAATCTATGTTGTAGGTTAATGAATGAATGAATGAATGAATGTTCAAATTCTGTCCCTGTCCACAGCAATGGGGGCAAGCAAAACCTCTTGCTGATTCCTGTTTCCTGAAATTAATAAACTGAATTGAACATAAGACAGAATAATAAGGAAATCAACTATGTTTGCCGTGATAAAACCTTGCAAAAACAACAGGTGTTAGCAGTCATCTAGTAGTTATAATCATAAAGGAAGATTGTATTTATGTGGAAATCAAATCAGTGGTAACTACAATGTATTTAGTTTATACTGTCAACTATACAATTCTCTAGATAGGTATGATGTTATGGCGCAAATTTTTGATACATTTCTAATTAGCAGGACATATTACAGGGCATTTTTGTATCTTGTTATTTTTGTATATTAGCACCCATTGGTAACTTGACAAAATAAACTTCACAAACTAGCTGACTTGACAAGCAGCTGAGACATGGATTAGGAAAAACGAATGAATGAAATGCTGAAATGCCGTGTAACACATGACTGCAAATTAGAAATGTCTAAAAAATAAAGAGAATAGAGAGATTATATACCAAGTTGTTTATTTTTGTCACAATGAAATATATTACCCATTGCGGAGGCGTAGACATGGATGAGAAAAACAAATTAATTAAATCCTGAAATGCCCTGTAACATATGTATGCAAATTAGAAATGTATAAAAATAAAGAGAATAGAGAGACTATATTAATTTTTTTGAGCAATTAATTTGAGCAAATAGGGTGAATCTAAAGCATCTAAACCAGTGATTCTCAACCTTTTTCATATCAAGGACCCTAATTTAGTCCACATTAGAGCCACAGACCCCCATCTGATGAGATTTTGTCTCTCGGAGCCAAATATGAGAATATTTGTATTACACATGACTTTGTCCAGAATCTGTATTGTAGGTAGAGAGATAACAGTGAAACTATGATCAAAATAGTAATTCTTCTACATTCTCTAATTGTGTTCACTTCTTAACTTCTTGTAAATCAAGAAATGGTGAAGTTTAACAATTAATCAATTTGCTGGGGACCCCCTGGTACCCCCCTCAAGGACCCCTGGTGGTCCCCGGACCCCACGTTGAGAACCACTGATCTAAACCAATGGGGATGGGACGCTTGTCTCTGTTGGAACCCCACTCCCTGATTTAGACTCATAAAATGGATGGATTTTTACATAAAAATCAGAACTAGCGCAGCTTTCAACACCAACGACCCAAGGGCATCATGATGACTTTCCAACAGACTTGAATGGAGTTTTCAGCAGCTCCACTCATTTGAAATGCAGGAATACACCTCTCCCGCTGTGAGAAGAACAAATTATTTAACAGCTTATTTGTTTACATGTATTCCCAGAGCTTTCTGGAGTTTGAGATGATGCATTTGGTGAATTAGCAGGCTTTGCTGCTGGATGCATGCAGCCAGCAGGTGGTCCAAAGTAAGTATTGTTTGCATTCCCAAAGTGTCCCTAAACTTTGCCATGTCAGCTTAGCTAACCAGTCACCTGATTCTCATGTCGGTTGAAAACCAAGAGGAAAGAACAAACTCAAAATTTCTGAGATTACAGTCAGAAACTTGCAAGAAAAAAACTCGGAAAAATTGTGTTTTTGCAAGGAACCATGATGCTTCACTTTGCAAGGTCAGATCAACCAAATGGAACATTTCAATCATCTCCACACCTCAGACATAGGGCTGAACGATTTTGAAAAAAATATCTAATTGCGATTATTTTGACTGATATTGCAATTGCGATATGATTTGCGATATTAGAGGGAATGATCATTTTTACATCATTATTCTCATTTTCATTGAAAAACGTATTCAAATGATTATGGTGTGATTTTTGCAGGTAAGTAAGTATCATAAATTCTGATTTCTTTCTCGGAATATTACCAAAAAAACAACAACATATGAACAATGGCCTTAATACGCCATTGTACAAAACAGAGGAGCAGTTGAACTACAATTTTACATTCTTCTAATGCAGTGGTTCTCAATGTGGGGTCCGGGGACCACCAGGGGTCCTTTAGAGGGTTCCAGGGGATCCCCAGCAAATTGATGAATTGTTAAACTTCACCATTATTTCATTTACAAGAAGTTAACACAAATAGAGACTGTAGAAGAATGACTGTTTTGATCATAGTTTCACTGTTATCTCTCTTCCTACAATACAGATAGTCATCAGGGACTAATCAGGGACTATTTTACACATGGGACACCAGGTGAATGCAATTAACTACCTGAAAGGATAGAAAACCAGCAGTACTCTTGGTCCCAATAATCAGGATTGAAGACCACTGATCTTCAGTAATAATTAGCAACGATTCTGGTGAGTTTATATTTTTTTTTTTATTATTATTATTCGGTAAATGGATATTTTCTCAGTAATGGTATCTAGTTGTCAGGTCCCTCCCATCAAAGAGGAGTGGCATCAGATGAGATTTCACAGGCTTTCAGTCAATAGCCAGCTCATTTAGCATTACTCTATGCTTACTCTCTCTGATTACTCGAAATCAGAACCGCTACGTTAGCTAACGTAAGCTGTCAATGTTAGGCAGATGGCTAATATGTAGTCAGACTGCTTAGCTGAGGAGGATCTGTTCTTCAAACCAAGACGAGCCGTATTAAAAACATAAGGGGTGACGTTAGCTAGCTAGGTGTTTAACCTAGATTACCACCGGATGAATATGAATAAGTGTGGCCTTAAATGAAAACGTTGCTGCTGCTGCTGCGTTTGGGGCAGCCAGCTAACTTTAGCTTAGCTTTCGGCTCTGGTGACCAGAGGCTGGCTAACTACAGACTGAAGTTAATATAAAGCCTAGCAGTCAAGTCACCTCAGCTGCGTCAAGCTAGCGACTAAAAGACACTGTGTGGTCGGAAGTTGAGATGTTCGCCTTCAAAATAAAAGCACAGTTACCGTGCTGTTTTATTTTGTGATTGAGTCTTGGGGCATTTACATTTTGCATTTAGTCTATATAGCTATGAATACATGCTGTGGAAGGGAGGGGGAGTTGTAGCATCATTTTCAACCAATTCCTCCTCAAATGTATTTTTTATTTTCATGTGGCAACATACGTTCGCGAATATGGGTATTATTTTGGAAACTATTACCGGACGTCCTACTTTGTTCTAGCTCACTTGACACTGGTAGTTACCTTACAGCTGATGTTATCCGAGTTAACGTCAGCATTACGTTGATTTACAGTATAATGTTTAGATTTCACGTTGAGGATGAACGAGCATATCTAACGTTAATTACAGTTTAAGATACTCCTGAAAATTCGAATGACACAATGTAGCTCTCTGTTTTGAAATAAGGTTAGCTTAGGGTAACCCATATAGCCAGCGTTAGCCGTTAGCTAACGTTGATTTAACATTATCTTCCCTAACTTGTATAACGTTCGATTATGAGTATTGTCTATTTAGCCTGTGAGATTGCTGACAAACGTGAACTTTAGTTCACTCCGTTGAAGTTGTCATCCACATCGCACCGTTAGCTAGCGTTTAACTTCACTAGCTACCTTTACTGCTAATCATAACATGCATCTTAGAATGAATGCTAGCTATCGTCACTGGTAGCTAACGCGTTCTCTTGTGTGGTCAGGTTGGCTAACGTTTCCTAGCTATCTTCATGAAGCTTTGCATTGTTGGCTGAACTTACCTTTGCCTTCCCGAGGGCCTGTCATTTGATCTATTCAATTAAAATGTTTGCATTTATCCACTCCAGTGCCTCTCGGCAATTTAGAAAATCCAGTGAATTCTCCTCCATAGGGCCGCTGTGATTTCCCAAACAGCTAAAGCTAACGTTATCTAGCTAGCAACAACAGCCGTCAGTTCAACAGCGCCTCTCCTACAGCACATCCACCGGTCTGAGGATATCAGATGGCTGATAATTCCATTTCAGTGACGGAGATAACGTTTCCAAGACATGAAAATGTTTAAATCTCAAATCGGGAAGCCGTTGATGAATTAATTTCATTTTGAATTTTCTCAAAATGGCGCGCCTTCTAAACATACGCACCAAACCGAGCGACAGATAGAAAGTCAGTCTGCTAACTTACAGCTCTGACTGCACTGGTGAAATATTATTACTGTTTGATTTGTTCTGTCTGGTAGAACAGTGCCTACATCTTCTGCCATTGATATCAAAGAATAGTTCATCGTTGCATGTAGAAATGGAATCACTGTCATGTTATTTATTTTCCTTTTAGAAATAAACATTTACTATGTGACATAATTTGATATCAAATCCCAATAAAGAAGTCAAGCCTTTTCAGACTGGGCTTGAGTGAAAACACCAGAGGGTGGACAGCTTGTGCTCCTGCTGGTTGCATTATTGCTGAAAAAAAATCTCCATTTGACAGTCATAATAATACAATACTTTATTGTGCCCTGAGGCAGAATTTCTTATTTCTCTTGCCCTCCACCACAGGGAGGTCAGAGGTCAGGATCAACTACAAAATGGCACCCTTGGAAGAGAGGGACACTTAACACCAGGTCTCTCTTGAAAAAGAGATTGCATCTCAATGACACAACCTGGCAAAATAAAGGTTAAATAAATAAAGCACCTGTACACTATCAAATGTCATCAGTGTGGTAACACTTTCTACAAATCATGTCAGATTTTATGGAACAATATCTACTAATTTAAAGGAATAAAGTTGTATAATTGTGAGAACTTACCTTAATAAAAATTGTGTGCTGTTACACAACCATTAATTTTTGTTATCTTCAGGTGAAAACTGAAATCGGAGCTCTATCCCAAGCCCTTCATCTTCTGTTTTTATGGCGATTGGCAGACTGCTTGCTTGTCTACTATTTCCTTTACAAGAAGTTAACACAATTATGTAGAAAAAATACTATTTTGATCATAGTTTCACTGTTATCTCTCTACCTACAATGCAGATAATCATGGAATTCTGAACAAAATCATATGTAACAATGAAGAAAGACATTAGTTCCAGAGAATGGCTAGCTAAACTCTTAAAAAGCTAGGAGCTAGCAAGTTCGAGTAAACACGACAGAAGGATTGAGAGATAAATGATCACAAACATCGAAGAGAAGATCTGTTTGAAGAATAGCCACCAAACTGTTTACAAACAATTATGCATCTTTGATATCCTGATATGTGTCTTTGTAGAGCATATAGAGAGCCTAAGCCTAAGTCCCTCCCCTTCCGGTGGACCACCATGGGACCTTATTTCGGAAAAAATATGTACGGTAGTCAACGGTGAGAGACAAATAATTAAAAAGTAAAACTGTTGAAATATAAGACTGAAAATACGTAATTAGAAAGACACACCCAAAAGTGGCATAAGTGACGTCATAACTTTCTCTCTCCGCAAGCTGCCCAGAGCCGCTGAAGCTAAGTCCCTCTCAGATAGCAGTAGTATTATACACAATCTGGAAGGTAGACAGTAAGAACGGATTTAAACTGGTTTAGGATAGTTAGTACAGCGGGGGCTAACGTTAACGCCATGCCTGTGTGTTTCCTATGTTTCCTTCATGTTGGTGTCGGTGACGTATATTGTGCGAGACGAGAGATGTAGTTCACTGAGCGGTTTCACACAAAACTACTGAGTGACTTTACTGTTTTACGACAAACTGCGAATTTGTCCATTTTAAATTGACAAAATATCATGTGTAATTCATGGCACAATTCAAACAATTATTTGTCTCTCGCCGTTGACTACCGTACATATTTTTTCCGAAATAAGGTCCCATGGGGGACAGCGGAAGGGGAGGGACTTCTATAGGGGAGGCTCTCTATACCTCTGGAACCTGGACTGTTTTTCTGCGCTGCTGAAGTCGTCGCCATTCCACTGGTTCATCTAACCGTCGTCATCATCATCATCCTCACCATCATTGGGGCCTGCTGGATGGATGTTCCTTGCCAAATGGGGGTGGTAGGGACTTGAGTGCACTCAAGACAAACCACACTGATCCATTTCTGTTCTCCTTTGGTCCATCTGACTGTGATTTAATCATTTTAATGTATTTTATTTTTTTCTTGAGATCTGTTTTATTTAGGGGTCGGCCAGAGTAACCAAAATAACAATTTGAATTGTATGAGATTTAAAGCTCCGAGGTGCTGGAAAAAGTTTGATTACTTGCCTTGAAAGTGCTGGATTTCATTCTTAAAAAGCTGTACGGACCCTGTAATTCAATCCATGTAACCCCACATACGTTGCCTAAATTACACGAAGATCGCTATAGAGCATCCTTAGACATGCACAAATAAAATTCTTGTCCGCAGAGCATAAAAATGTCTGGCTGTAAATGGTACTGTACACAGCCACTTTAAACTGCCGCTTACTCAGTGCCCAGTCTTTATGTAAAAATATTTTTAAAAATTCTCAAAAACTGAATTTTAAAAAATTATATGAATTATGCCCTTACAATAATAATAATAATGCTTATGCTTAATCAGGCGTTGTGCTGTGATATTGCGCCATATGTTTTCAAAGATATTTTAAGGTTGTAATGATGGAAGACAGTAATGTAGTTATATAGTTTATGACCACGAAATGAAATCCTTTCCAAAAGTTGCAACGGAAATATCCTAAGGGTAAAACAAGGTCGTGGTGGCCGTTCCAAAGTAAACTAAATGGGGAGTTGACTAAGGATGGATAACAAAAAGATTTATCGACGTGCATGTTATGTATGACAGTGCTGTCTTAGTCCTCCCACCCTGTAGGTGGAGTAAAAGATGTCTAACGCCGCTGGAATGATTGACAATCTGCCACACCTGCTCCAGCCTGCATAAAAGCACTCCTCCCCCCACCAGACACTCTCTTTTCCAGCAGGCGGCAGGAGCAGTGTTCTCGGCCACCACCTTTCTTTTCCCCCCTTTCCCCTTTTGGTTTTGGCAATTATTTGTAGATAATAAACCACTTCCTTTTTGCAACTTCTTTTTGTTGTCAGTGTCCCTTTATGTTACCTCCCTCCGAGCCAGGGTCGTAACATATTGGGGGCTCGTCCGGGATAGTTAATTCTGGATTTGTTTGATTAAAACCACTAGATTGTCATTGGTAGGATAGTGATCTGTTACCCTTGCTTTGTGATGGTGTGCTGGCTTGCTTGTTTGACTCCTCTTTGTGCTTGTGGTGTTGTGTAGGTCACTGGAGCAAGTAAAGGTGAGGCTGCTTTGCTTGGTCTTTGAGTAAACCCTGGTAAATTAGCCGGCGAGTGTTCCAGCTGGGCTGATCCATCCATCGGTTCACTACTTTGTTATTTTGCCTTTTTTGTTTTGAGGTAATCCTGGGTGGGGGCTTTAGTCTATGTTGGGGGTACGGTTTTCAGGGCCTTTAGCCTGTGTCTTACAGGTTGCTGATCAGTGAAGTTCAGCGTTTAAAGTCACCTTGAGCCTGACACGCCTCAAAGAAGACAGTTAGGTTTGTATGTAGTTTGATGGATAGGTAGCTAGGAACTGGGGTTTCTCAGAGTGCTAGCTGGGTGGTACTCATTGTCTGTGCTGTACTTGCAGGAAGCATGGCAAGAGGGGAGTTATTAGGTTACATATGTGACAGTAGTGCACTGCAGCTGCTGGTTGAGCTTAGTGGCCTTATCGAGCAGGTTTTGCATTGAGTAATTGGATTCAGGTTGTTTTTCCTTTGCACATACATATGTCGATGTGAAGTTGCTAAATGGTCCCGTGAGTTGGGAAAATGGTTTGAGAGCATTTATTTGCTGCTTTTGAGTAGCTGCATGCTGCTTTTCTTGTGCATCAGTAGGAATCTGTGGTGTGGACTGGCTGTCATTTTGAGAGATTTAGCATTGGGTGCTTTCTCTTCAGTCTGTGTGTAGGCATGGCAGCAAACATAGAAGACTTTATTAGTGGTCCTTCTGAGGACCTATTGGAGCAGTTCACCAAAGATCAGTTGCTAAAACTTGCTGCTCACTATGAGGTTGAAATCACGAGTAGTGAGTGAAGACTGTCACGAATGTGAGGAGGGGGGCTGGACCCAAACGCAAGACCGATTCAGAGAATTGGGGTTACGAAAAAGGCTTTAATGACAAAACTGAGGCAACATACAAAACCAAGGCAGGCAAATCCAAAAAGGCAAAAGACAAAACCAGGCCTAAAGGCTAACCGAAACTAACTAACCACAAACAGGGTGGCAGAACAAAGGCAAAACGGAACCAAACCTGGGCAGTGACACGGCAAGGAGATAACTACAGAAACACAGGGTAACGGAGAACAAGGCAGGTAACACATGCGTGACAACTGAACAACGAACTGGCAAAGACTACAAGGAAACAAGACAAGATATACACACACAGACTGATACATATGAGGGACAGCTGACTGGCAGGGGAGAGTCCGGGAGGTGATTGGCTGAAGCAGGCAGGAGAAGAGGGAACAAGGTAACTGGGCTAATGGGTGATGGAATACAGGTGTGTGGGAGCAGGAGGGGGGACCAGGTGATAAGGGGAAGTCTGAGGACATCTAGTGGATGTCTACAAGATGGCAGGGCAGGGGAGTGAAATGAAGTGATGGACCAGACAACAGGAGCAGACAGGGGCAGACAATGACAGGACACAAGGGCTAGGGCTGAGATCACAAGGTCTAAGGCTGAGATCATGACAGTACCCCCCCCCCCCCCCGTCAAGGGACGGCTCCTGACGTCCAATCAAGCCGATCAGGAACACTGAGCAAGGTGGGTGGAGGGGGCCCGGAGGAGGGACTCAGAGGCAAGTGGCCCGGGGGCTGGACCAGTGCGGAGCAAGAGACCTCAGGCGGATGGCCTGGGGGCAGGGCAGAGGCCGAACAGGAAACCTCAGGCAGACGGCCTGGAGGCAGGACAGAGGCCGAGCAGGAAGCCTCAGGTGGACGGCCTGGAGGCAGGACAGAGGCCAAGCAGGAAGCCTCAGGCGGACGGCCTGGAGGCAGGACAGAGGCCGAACAGGAAACCTCAGGCGGACGGCCTGGATGCTGGCAACGAAGGCGCAGCAGCTCTGGAGGACGGGCAGGAGGACGACCAGAGTGGCGGAGCAGCTCTGGAGGACGGGCAGGAGGACGACCAGAGTGGCGGAGCAGCTCTGGAGGATGGGCAGGTGGACGACCAGAGTGGTGGAGCAGCTCTGAAAATCGGCGACATAGACAGGACCGCTCTGGAGGCCGGCAACGTAGGCTGGGCCACTCAGGAGGTCGGCGACAAAGGCTAGGCCACACTGGAGGTCGATGACGCAGCTGGAGGTCAGGGAATGCAGCCGACACCAGAAGATTAGGCTGCAGGTCGGGGCAGGCTGCGAGATCAGCCTCTGGCGCCAGGAGTTCAGGACCGGAGTCTGGCAGCGGGAGTGCAGTACCAGAGTCCGGAGACTGGAATGCAGGACTGGAGGCTGGAGACTGGAGTACAGGACCAGAGGCCGGGGACTGGAGTACAGGACGGGAGTCCGGCGGCTGGAGAGCAGGACCGGCACAGGTGTTACAGGAGTCACTGGGGACACTGGAGACACAGGAGTCACAGGAGTCACAGGAGAGACGGGAGACACAGGAATTGTCGGTGTCACTGGAGTCGAAGGTGTCACTGGAGCCCTCAGTGTCACTGGAGCCATCAGTGTCACTGGAATCACTAGAGTCACTGGAATCACTAGAGGCACTGGAAGAGTCACTGGAATCACTAGAGGCACTGGAAGAGTCACTGGAATCACTAGAGGCACTGGAGATTACCGGAGACTGGAATGCAGGACCAAAGTCCTTCAGCGGGCCGTCGGTGGAGATGGCCGACGGGGAATGGCAGGACATTGGCAGATGCGGCTGACGGCTGGGGATCTGGCCGGACGACGGCAGGCATGGCCGGAGGAGCCACAGGAACAGGAGGCTGCTGGAGCACAGCCACAGGAGACAGCAGCAGAACTGGTACTGAAGACTGCTGCAACTCAGGAACAGAAGGCTTTTGTTGCTCAGGAACAAGAGACAGCTGCAGCCCAGGGACAGGAGATGGCTGCAGCTCAGGGACAGAAGGCTTTTGCAGCTCAGGAACAGGAGACAGCTGCAGCCCGGGAACAGAAGGCTTTAGCAGCTCAGGAACAGAAGGCTTTTGCAGCTCAGAAACAGAAGACTGCCACAGCTCGGGGACAGGGAGCTTTTGTGGCGCAGGAACAGGAGACAGCTGCAGCTCAACAGGAACAGACTGGACCTCTGTGGCGCTGGGCAGCGGAGACTCTGTGGCGCTGGGCAGTGGAGACTCTGTGGCGCTGGACTGCTGAGAGAGCCAGTGGCGTCGGGAGCCATGGGGACCTTGCCTCCTCTTGGAGACTCCGCGGTTCCCTGTGAAAATGGCAAGGTGAGTCCCTTCATAGGGTGACCACTGGACATCAGGGTGGCTCCACAGCTGATCCATAGTTGACTGCTGGGATTCGGGGAATGCCGGATCAGAACAGGCTGGATCAGGACAGGCAGGAAACAAGCTAGCCGGAGGCTAGCTGGCCAGTTGCTAGCACGCCGAGAAGCACAGGGCGAGATGCAGGCTGGAAGCTAGCAGGCTTGAGGTCGAGGAAGCTCTTAATCCACTCAGGTAGTGAGCTCCTCAGCCAAGGCTTTGAGGACATTTCCCTGCGTGCCATAGTCAGGGCTGCATGCTTGTGCTCCATAGTAGGTGCCCTCCTCCAACTACCAAAAAGGCACTGGAGGATAAAAAGTAGCTCATAAAGCTCTTCTTCAAAATTACCGGCTGCTGGGTCCATTATGGCCAGTTCGTACTGTCACAAATGTGAGGAGGGGGGCTGGACCCAAATGCAAGACCAGCTCAGAGAACTGGGCTAGGGCTGAGATCACAAGGGCTAAGGCTGAGATCATGACAAAGACTTAAGGAAAGTGTCAGAGAAGCTTTGAAGGCTTTCCTTATTGACGGTGGTGTTCTTAAGGCAAAGGTAGAAGAACCTACTTTAGGTCAACCCTCTTCTCCACCATGGTCAAATGCTCAAACTGAATTGAGACTTTAGGAGCTGGCCTATCAGGAAATGCAGCTGAGGTTGGAGCATGAGCTGAGAAGCAGCTATTGCTGGAGCACGAGCGTGCTATGAAAGAGTTGGAAATTGCTAGAGAAACTAGAGTTTCCAGCATTGTACCTTCTGAGCCGCCTCATTCGGGCTTTGATGTTAGCAAGCACATCAGGATGGTTCCTCAGTTTGTGGAGAGGGATGTGGAAAAGTATTTCCCTCATTTTGAGCGGGTTGCCACCACTTTGGGCTGGCCTGCTAATGTTTGGACACTGTTGTTGCAATGTGTCTTGGTTGATAAGGCACAGGAGGCATACTCCTCTTTGACTCTTACCCAAAGCACTGACTATGAGACTGTTAAGGGGGCTATTTTGCGGGCTTATGAACTGGTCCCCGAAGCATACCGTCAGCGCTTTAGAGCCTAGCGCAAGTTTGACATTCAGACTACGTTGAGTTTGCGAAGGAGACATTGTTTGATAGATGGTGCATGTCTCAGAAGGTAGAGTCTCAGTAACAGCTTAGACATTTGATTCTTTTCGAGGAATTTAAGAACTGTATTCCAGAAGCTGTAGCCACCTATCTACATGAGCAGAAGGTAATAAAGTTGGTGGACGCTGCTGTCCTGGCTGATGAATTTGCTTTGACACATAAGGGTGCATTTCATAATGCACAGAACAGTGGGCCTATAGTTAAAGGTTCTTCTCGTGGGTTCCGCTTTCCTAAAGCTGATTCCACCGGCTCTCAATCCATTCCACCTCCAAGGCTAGTGGTGAGCCAGGCAGAAGCTTTGTGGGGAAATCGCGAGACAAGGTTTGTTTCTATTGTAAGAAACCTGGTCACATTGTTGCTAACTGCCCTGTTCTCAGTAAGAAGCAAACATCTGTTAAGTCTGTTGCCCTTGTGAAAACGCTGGCAGCGACTACTTTGCCAAAACCAACTGATGGTGGAATTGAGTGGGTGGTGACCTCAAAGATGGGGATGATGACTTGTCAGGTTATGCACCTTTTTTGATGGATGGTCTCTTGTTCGAGGTGTTGAGATGGGTTATGTGCCTGTGCCCTTGCACCTTGTCCATCTTGAGTCACATCTAGTGTCAGGTAGTGTTGTAGTGGGGGTCCACCCTCAGTTTCCCATGAAAGGAGTGTCCTTGATTCTAGGAAATGACCTGGCTGGAGGCAAAGTATTGGCAAGGCCTGAGGTAATTGCTGTCCCTATGATTTCTGAAAGCCCTGATCAGCTTGCACAAATGCATCTTGAGGTGTTTCCAGTGTGTGCAGTTATGCGGGCTATGTCAATGAAAGATAAGCATGCCAGTCCCAAGGCTGCAGACTCAGCCCAGGAGGTAGTGCTTAGTGATACATTCCTTGCTAATGTTGAGCATGAGCTTAACTTGGGATTCAGAAGTAAGTTGCCATCCAGAGAGCAACTTATACTGGAGCAGAAGAGGGATGAAACTTTATCTTCCCTCTTTGAGGATGTAGTTTCTGAAGAAGCAGTTACAGGCATGTCTCAGGTATTTTGTTAGTAACGAGGTACTCATGTGAAAGTGGACACCACCAAAGATGTCTGTTTGGGATGACTGGAGCAGTGTGTTCCAGATTGTTCCCACTGTGTACGGCCCTGATCTCTTGCATTTAGCCCATGACCATTGCCTTGCTGGTCACTTAGGAGTTAAAAAGACCTATGATCATGTGCTGAGACATATCTTTTGGCCTGGGGTTAAGTCTGATGTGACACAGTACTGTAGATCTTGTCACGTGTGCCAGGTTGCTGGTAAACCTAACCAAAAGATGCCTCCAGCTCCCTTGCACCCTATCCCTGCTGTTGGTGAGGCATTTGAACAAATTCTGATCGACTGTGTTGGTCCGCTGCCTCGCACCAAATCAGGAAATCAGTATTTGTTGACTACTATGTGTGCAGCCACTCGTTTTCCTGAAGCTGTCCCCTTGTACAAAACCACAGCCCCAGTCCTATCCAAAGCTCTGACTAGGTTCTTTTCAGTGTTTGGTTTACCAAAGGTCATCCAGTCCAACCAGGGATCTAACTTCATGTCTCGTCTCTTTCCTCAGGTGCTCCAGCAGTTGTTGAATCAGCATCGCCCATCTTCTGCATACCATCCAGAGTCCCAGGGGGCACTAGAGAGATTCCATCAGACTCTCAAGTCTATGTTGAGAGCATACTGTGTGGAGTTTGAGAAGGATTGGATTGATGGTATCCATTTACCAGGTGACACAGGAGTCCCTTGTTTTAGCCCATCTGAGCTGGTGTTTGGCCATACTGTGCGGGGCCCCCTGAAGCTACTGAAGGAGACGTCGTTGGCTGACCAAACTCCTGCTTCTAGTTTGCTGGACTATGCGTGCAAGTTTCGCTTCAAGGTTAATAGAGCATGTGAGCTTGCAAAAGAGAACCTGCAGGCAAGTCAGGGAAAAATGAAAGGTTGGTACGATAAGCAAGCCTGATCAAGATCTCTCCAGGAGACACTTGATCTCCTGGTCCTTTTGCCCCTTCCTGGTTCCGCCCTGCAGGCTCAGTATAGTGGCCCATACTTGGTCGAAGGAAAAGTTAGTGAGTGTGACTACTGGATTAAAACTCCAGACCATAAACGTGAAAGTCGGCTGTGTCATGTGAACATGTTGAAGCCCCATTGTAACAGACAGAGTGACTTACCATCTGTGAAGCCTGTAGTAGTGTCACATGCTCTCCCACCCTCCACCTTAGCTGAAGAACCTTTTGTGCCCACAAGGAAGGTTTTGCAGGGTAGGTTGTCCAACACTAAGATACTGGCTGACTTGGACTCCCAGTTTTCCTATTTGCCCTGTTCAGAATGTACCGATATCATTCTGTTGATTCGGCAGAATGAGAGACTGTTCTCTGATGTTCCTAGCAGAACCACTGTTTTGGAACATGCATACCGTGTGAATCCAGCTAAGTGGGCAGTTATGCAACAGGCGGTTGCCTATCTACTGGAAAATGGTTTAGCTGTTTCTAGTTCAGGTTCTTGGAGCTCTCCTTGTTTGCTTGTACCTAAACCTGATAAAACCCCTCGCTTTTGTACCGATCTTCGTAAAGTGAACGCTGTTACAAAGCCTGACTCCTCCCCTCTACCACGCATGGATGATTGTGTCGACCGTGTAGGGTCAGCTGTCTTTGTAAGCAAGCTTGATCTTCTAAAAGGCTACTGGCAAGTTCCGCTTACTCAGCGAGCTAGTGAAATTTCTGCCTTTTGTTACCTCTGATGCCTTCTGTCAGTACACAGTCATGCCTTTTGGCCTGCGTAATGCTCCTGCTACCTTCCAGCGGCTGGTAGACAAGGTGCTGGCAGGAGTGACAAACTGTGAGGCCTACCTTGATGACCTGGTTGTTTACAACTCTACTTGGTCTGAACACATGCAGGAGCTTAAGGAAGTGTTCAAGAGGTTGCGTGTGGCAAATTTAACCTTAAATCTTGCCAAGTGTGAATTTGGACAGGCAACAGTCACTTACTTGGGTAAAGTGGTTGGGCGTGGGCAGGTTTGTCCGGGAGCTGCCAAGATGGAGGCCATTTTGAATTTCTCTGTTCCTACACCCAGACGCGCGCTGAAGCGTTTCCTTGGCATGGCAGGCTACTACAGGAGTTTCTGTAAAAACTTCTCAAGCATTGCAGTTCCATTAACTAACTTGCTCAGTCCAAAGAGTCCCTTTGTGTGGAGTGAGACATGTGAAGGCCCCTTTGAGAACCTTAAGGCAATGTTGGTCAGTGCTCTGGTCCTTGCAGCCCCTGACTTCAGTAAGCCATTCAAGCTAGCTGTGGATGCTTGTGATGTAGGAGCTGGAGCAGTCCTTCTCCAGGATGACTCCATGGGGGTAGAGCATCCTGTGTGTTACTTCTCTAAGAAGTTCAAGAGTTATGAACAACATTATTCCACCATTGAGAAGGAGGCCCTAGCCCTCATCCTTGCTTTGAATCATTTTGATGTGTATGTTGGCTCTTCCACTTTACGTACTGTGGTTTATACCGACCACAACCCTTTGGTTTTGCTCCGTAGCATGATTAACTCAAACCGCCACCTCATGCGGTGGGCTCTATTCCTGCAGGGGTACAACTTGGACATCCCTGCCCTCTTGAGGTCGAAAGTTACAGTCTGCAGAGTTTGCTTAAAAGTAGTTATGCTGAAAACCTAATTTAACATTGTCCTGTGTTCTTTTCCTGTGTGATTTTAAGGTTGCCTCTGTGGACAACCATTTTAAGGGGGGTATGACAGTGCTGTCTTAGTCCTCCCACCCTGTAGGTGGAGTAAAAGATGTCTGACGCCGCTGGAATGATTGACAATCTGCCACACCTGCTCCAGCCTGCATAAAAGCACTCCTCCCCCTACCAGACACTCTCTTTTCTAGCAGGCGGCAGGAGCAGTGTTCTCAGCCACCACCTTTCTTTTCCCCCCTTTCCCCTTTTGGTTTTGGCAATTATTTGTAGATAATAAACCACTTCCTTTTTGCAACTTCATTTTGTTGTCAGTGTCCCTTTATGTTACCTCCCTCCGAGCCAGGGTCGTAACAGTGCATAATAATGATCCATTAACGACCAACTTTGAAAATCCTGCATTAAACGTAGACTGTGACAGGGACGATTATGTGAAACCCCATTGATATTCCCCATAGAGAAATCTCTACGAAACCGGAAGTCACATATTTGGGCATGGTAGTTTTTTACGTTTTAATTGAAAAGATTGATGGTATTAGATTTAGGGTCACTGCTCATGTTTCTTTTGCCGATGGGCTTTTGCCGTCTGGGCCTCTATCCCTGCACAGGAGCATAGGCTGGCAAAATCACTGTCACCTTTCAACTTACTTCATAAATCCTATTTTTACAGACAGGCTTTTATATAATTTGTTACATATTTAACTTGTTTATTTTATTCTTTTGATAACGTTTCTGTCATTGGTGTTTATTTGTTTTTAAACCTCTTTGTAACTGTTTTGAAAAGTGCTATGCATTTTATTATTATTATTATGTGGTAGGGCTGGGTGATAATTCAATATTATCGTTTATCGTCTTTCAGTGGAATCATATCGTGATGATATGACGATATTTTGATACCGTGACACATTTGATGATGACAAGCAAATTTTACTTAAAAACTCTCATAAAATGAGGTATGGTAGGAATATTATTTGAATATTTCTGTTTTGTTTGACATCACACCGAACATTACCATTCGGTTCAATGAGATGAACATTAATTGGATTATTTAACGTGATTTTGCATACATGAACCATATCGTGATATATATTGATATCGAGAAAAATCCTTATGATTATCGTGATATTGATTTCAACCATATCACCCAGCCCTATTATGAGGTGCTTCATTTTTCATATTATGTTTAAAATTGTTTTTTAAAAGGGGAAAAACAAAATGTAAAAGCTTAAAGAAAGCCAATGAAAGACATAATGTACATGGCCATAATTTGTTTAATAACATTAAATAAAAGATAATAAAGGTCCTTGGGGTTAGAGGTAAAGAGAAATGATTCCCTGAGACTCTGAGGATCAGCGTATGGCACTGTGTGGAATTGCTTCAGTTGCATCAGTGAAAACGGTAACACTTTACAATAAGGGTACATTAATTAAGGGTTAGTTAATGCTTAATAATGCTTAATAACATTATTTAATGGTCATCTTTATAAACTATTAAATATATAAATTAATACCTTAGTCAACATGAACACCATTAGTACATTATTACCAGACACATTAGTTAACTGTTAATTAAGGGTTAGTTAATGCTTATTATCTTAATATTATTACTAACCCTTAATTAATGTACCCTTATTGTAAAGTGTTACCGTGAAAACTTTGCTTTGCCCATGAATAAAGTAAGTGCACCTGCTGTATTATGCATCACTATAAAACTTGGTTGTATTCGGTGCATGTAGTCATGACCGATTAATTAATTAGCTTTTCACTCAAAGTGTTTCCTACCACTATGAGACTTACAGTCTCTAAAATGACCTAAAAGCTACAAATGACACTCAAAACAGAAATGAATAAAAAGGTCACTCAGCAAACCATGGGGTCTGAAAGGCACCCTTAAGTGTGTCAACTAACTATATAAAACAGATCAACAAACAACCAACTTACAGCAGAAAATAGGTTTTGTAGAAACCTAAGAGACAAACATCTAAAATGTGGGGAAGACCAGTCATTCCTATATTCCCAGGGTCCTATGTTCCCAGGGTCCTATGTTCCCAAGGTCCTATGTTCCCAGGGTCCTATGTTCCCAAGGTCCTATGTTCCCAGGGTCCTATGTTCCCAAGGTCCTGTGTTTCCAGGGCCCTATGTTCCCAGGGTCCTATGTTCCCAGGGTCCGATGTTCCCAAGGTCCTATGTTCCCAGGGTCCTATGTTCCCCAGCTCTATATAGCACATCATGGGAACCTGAAAAAGATGTTCCCCAGAACAGGAATATAGGAATATAGGACCCTTGGAACATAGGACCCTGGGAGAGCACATATGTAGAACTGGGGAACATAGGACCCTGGGAACATAGGACCCTGGGAGAGCACATATGTAGAACTGGGGAACATAGGACCCTGGGAACATAGGACCCTGGGAGAGCACATATGTAGAACTGGGGAACATAGGACCCTGGGAACATAGATATGCTCCCGGAACACCCAGCAGCAACTCTCCAAAAGAAGCTCTGGCCCGGACCAGCACAGGTCCACATGTTTTCACATCTAACTTGACAAGATGGTTTCCACAAGCAGCATCAAACCTGACAGGAAACTAATCTCAAAATGGAGATCTAGGGTCAAAGTTAGGGTTACTGATGGACAAAAACATCAGATGAAAGTGAAAGTACACATGTTTTTTTTTTCCAAATTTCATTTAGCATACAGAGTATAGCCAACCACAGTGATATTTAAGATCCAGGAATCTTTTTTTTTTCTATCATTTTGACCACTACCTGAGAGTTTATGGTCAGTCACTTTCCTCTATCCATATTAAAAAATTTTAATGTTTAATATAGGAATGGGAAGATGACTATCCATAAAATGTTCTCTCAACCATCTCAGGTAATGCCTGCCCATTTTTTGGTGCATTTCCCCTTTAAACCCATACAATACTAGACTGCTGGAGAATATTCATTAATCCTATTGGGATTTAATTATACTGGCTTAAACCGTGGAGGTGCTACTATTATTATTGTTGTTGCATTGAGCAAGCTGTTCACCCTTGGTACAAAATCAAAATGTGTAAAAACTGACTGAATTACTTTATTTTTGCTCTTCAATTGTTTTTTTTGTTTTTTTTATCAACTTTTGAATGCATTTGAAGGTAACAATTTGTAAAGGTTGTGGGTATCTTCTGATGCTCTGTATGATGCTTGTAGGGCTATCTGGGAAATTGGGGCCAGATTAATATGGCTAGGGAAAATAAAAACAATAACATCCATGCATCCATCCAGCTTTTCAACCATCCAAATTGGAATCATTACAGAAAAAGGATTGTGGCACAAAATCCATTCATTGCCTCATTTTTCACACCAAACAAGGTACATAGCAGTACTGGACAGGCATAGGGTGTATAAACGATAGTAAGTGTCAAAACAGGCCCAGATTCACTAAAGGATTGTATATCACCAAAATGACAAAATCAGAATGCCTTGCAGTGTTGGTCAAAAAATAAAGCCTCTTTGCACCTGTCATGGTCATACATATGTAATTTACATGTAAACAGGGCCAGCTCTAAACTGCTGGAGGCCTTAGGCAAAATCTTGTGTGGAGGCCCCCTTTTGAGACAAAGCCATCAAGCAATAAAAACTGAGTAAAACTTTAGTGTTTAAAGCACTGTATTTTTGTTAACTATTATAACATACAGCACATGAATATCAAAATAAAATGTAATAAATACAAAGGTGAATGTGTCCTCTTGTGTGGACATGAGCTTAAAATGAGGGCTTTCAAGGAGGCCTCAGGCAATAAGATCTATCTCTTGCTGGAGGAGGGGGGGCCTCCCCTTAATCAGAGGTTTTGATTGGATTTATGATCACTGGCACATAATGTATCCAATAAGAATGGTAAGACTTTTTTTTTTCTGAAAGTAGAAAAAATAAAATAAAGGATGCATGAGGCCCTAGGCATTTGCCTATTCAGCCTATAGGGAGCACCGTCTATGCATGTAAATGACATAATTTGACCATGTATGTATTTGTAGGCGAGGCTATGCAAATCAAGATTGCACCCGATTCACGAACACCTACTCCCCAAATTATTGTTGTGGAGAGAAGATCCTTTTTAAGGTGACAGAGACTTTGCATAAAGAGTTTGGCCATTCAGAATGGCTGCTATGCTATTATTGCTGCAAGACACAGGGAAGGCAGAGGGTATTCATCCTTGAATCTCAGTTCAGATCAGTGATCGCTCCAGTTATAAAGGGGCTTGAGGATGCAAGGCTGGCTTTGGTGGATTGGTTTTATAACTGAAGCATGCAATTTGACTGGGGATGAAGGAGGATATTTTCTTGCGCAGGGCTTGTTTGTGCCACAACTTTATTTGCACAAAATTCTTGTGAATAAGACTCAGTTGCTCTTAATTAAGAAACTGAGGTGCAAAATAACCCCCCAAAAAAAAGCATATTACCCTCGCAATGCAATGTTAGTGAATCCGGCCCTGAATCTTTGACCATTCCCATACAGTCTTTGGGTCCTGACAACTTCAGACCTTAAATATTACCATATTGGCTTGACAATATGGTTATGGTATTTGTTGTGTTTTTCTGTGTATCAACCATGATATCTTTGCAACTGTTCAAAACAAACTTGTTGGGGCATTGGAATACAAATTAATCCATGACCTTGACCTAAAAACAGATCATGGGAAAGACTGAGGGCATTAGGAATTGCATGAGCTAAGGTGTTGGTGGTTGGCATGTGGTATGTTACAGTCCTCTGCTTTGTTGTCATATGAGTCCTCCTCAGGCTTTGCCTGCAGTCATAAAAGCTGTTTATAACAGGGATATTCTGTGTTATTGCATCAGATCTTCAGTGTACATCCTTCCCAAACAAAACATCTGTTGCTCTTCAAAAGGTTCATATGATAGTTCATTTTTCTCAGTGATGATATGCCGTAGGATTCCATGTGCGATACCATGACCTGAAAGGCAAACACCATACATTTTATCACTAATATAATGTCATGTTGCTATTACAGCCTGTTCTTTAATTGTTTGATCATTGGTTTCAGAGCTGGTTGCCAAACGGAGTATGACAGGAAGCAGGATTATCCAGTTAGCCAAATAAAAGTGACAGAAAATTATACTTATTCTTGATGTTTGTAAATCTAGCACCAATACATATTGATGCTTCAATAGAGGGTTCTGCTTAAAAACATTTTCAGTCTTAGCGACACATTTTAGTCGAAAGGCAGAAAAGCCATCCATGGTGCTGGAGAGGTGAAGGTTTCATACCCCGGTGTGCTGTAGGTAGTTTGGTTGACTTGAGACGTTAAAGCAGTGGACACCATGGACAGACTGTTGGGAGAAGCTCCACGGCTCACACTGTTCGGAGAGGAACTGGATGAAACTAGAAGGAGAACATCAACACACTCCAAGTCAGTTGAATATCCAAACACACACACACACTTGGATCATACACAACTCTAACCATACGTTCACGCTTGTGAGCAGCACAATCAAAGTCACTGGAAGTTAGTTCATTTCCCATAAAGCTAAGCGACCAGGGAAACTCAGACGATCAACAATCTTGTCAATTGAGAAAAAGTTGTCCACGGCTGAACTTTTCGTGGTTGTTGCCTGTCAAGAGCCAATCAAATTTTTACGCTTCCTTGTGTGCTTATCGACATGATTTCATTTAACGAGCAATAGCTGCCTGGCAAGTGCAAAATGAATGAGAAGGTGATTACAGCCATTCAAAGCTTCCCAGTTCACTATAACTTATTTGAAAAACTACAGGAATAAACGACCCAAAACCTATGGAGAACCACTGGATGTATCATTGGGGTCGATGATGAGCTCTGAAGTCATTTTATTTCATTTTTTTCTGTTTATTTTTAATGAATGCTACCTAACTGGCGCATGTTAACTCCTCAAAACAATGTCACATTATGAGAGGAAATACCAGCAGTGTGAGAAATGCATGCAATTACATAGCTTATTTTTTTGAGCTTCTCACACCTCCCAGAATTGGTCAGAATAGAGGGACCCATCAACCAAGTTGCTTGCAGTGTGAATGCATTGTTAGGTACCAGGTTTGGGCTTTTGCAAAAATCTCAGTGTAACCATAAATTAAAGGTACTTGCCTCCGCCTGAAGCCAGAGGGCTGTAGGATCTGGATGCCGAGGCCTGAAATAATGAGTTCAATGGAAATGGATGAAAATGAGACAATGCATATTTCACACCAGCATTATAAAATATATTTGTTTCACAACCAACAATTTCAACATTATATTTCAGTCCCTCCAGGAATTGCAGTTTTCTGATTAATTTGTTTTGTAAAAATCTGCCAAGACTGGAAGGGCTACCAATTTTTGACCTGTTTCTGTGCTTTTCCCCACAAAAAACACCTTTTAAATATGACAGACACTGCAGATTTCACAAGGTCTTTCATTTTTTTTTTTTTTTTGGATTACTTTAATGACATGTATGGGAAATACCATGCAACAAGGGTCACTGGCTGGCAGAGCCTTGAAGGGCCTCGCAAGCCCAACCCCCTTTTCAGCAAATGACATGTACCATGTCTTTAAGAAGAAAAAAAAAGGATAGCTTCTTTCCGCAACACACATTTTAAACGACAGTCCTGTAACTCTATAGGCATGACTAATAACATGCCTAGTTACTGTTACATGAGAAAATCTATTCAATTGCTCAGTCACTGTTATGTAATTTGCGTTAGAGTGCACTGCTTAACAGAGTGAGAAAAGAAAGGGGGCAAAGCAGTAAAATGTCGACCCATTGAGAATGCAACCGATTTTGTAAATTGAAGTCTGGGGCTGAGAAAAGGAACTAATTCAACGCAAGGAAGAATTTTATAAGTCATTGAGAGGATCGCTTGATTGTCCGCAAATCTTACAAAGATGTGGCTGAGCTAAGTGTGGAAACGCTAATGTGGCAACAAGTAGCACTGCTGAACCTCAGTACAAATTGGCCTAAACTTGGTAATGCGGGCAATGAGTGGAGACATTTGGCCACTATGCTGAAACACCATGAAACATCCAGTGATCATCTCACAAGTGCTGCAAAATAGATGGAAACAAACCGAAGGCTGGATTCCATGACAGATGAGTTACAACAGAGGGAAATGAATGAAGAAAAGAGAAAGCACAATGGGAGGGAGTTTTAACTCGCGTTCTGGCAGCTGTGCAATATTTGGCCAAATATATTTTGGCATTGAATTAACAAATGCAAAGCAATATGAAGAACGCAACTTTTGGGGGTTAATAGAGATGCTTGCCAAATTTGATCTCACTATGCAAGAACATGCACATTAAAAAAATGATGCTCATAATCATTGAGATTCAAAATGAGATCATTTCTCTCATGGTCACAAAAAAATCAAATTCACGTCTTGGATTTTATTTTATTCCTTTCATTTTTATTTATCTTATAAAGCACTTTGTAACGCTGCTTTGGGAAGTGCTTTATAAATAAAGATTATGGTAGTAGTTGTATGCAATCCTTAATGATCAGATCATTAATTAAAACGTTTTATTTGTCAGGTAAGTTTTGCCCATCTTTCCACTGTCTCACGCTATTTCCTCTTCCTACTGAATTTTCTGAAAAGTTAGCCTGTGTTCCCTCAGCCCATTGATCCATCGTTGTATTGTCCCCCAATTTTTGGTTTGTAATGTAACATATTGCATGGACTACTGCACAGTTATTGTGTAACTCACCTAATGCGCTATCACACTCCTTAATTTCCTGTCTGTCTTCACCATTATATGCTGCTTGAAAAACTAATAAGATATTCTAGTATGATGGATGCTTACTGTCATTTTTTTTTAAAACAGTGTTATGCTTGGCTCAAAGATTGAGGGAGCATAGGGTCCAGAATTGTGAATATGAATGGTGAAATTGTCTTTACATCCCAACAGCTATCAAATCAAATGCTCTGAGAAAATATCTGGTGTCTGTGACTGTCCCAGGCCCTGTAATCAGCCGTGAATGTTGCGCCCGTGCACAAGCCTCATACTCCGCCCCTTAACTCCCACAATTAACCATAGATGATTAATGAATGAATACTGATGTGTATGTATGAATACTGCCCTGAACGAATACTGATGTGTATGTAAATGTGCTTGTCATTCCATTCTCTGTGTGAGAAAATGCCGGAGAAGAGAAATTTCCCCTGTGGCCTCAGTTCAGGTTTCACCAACCCAAAAAAAGTTTGTTGAGAGGCAAAATGTCACAGCGGCAGTTAATGCTGCCAGTTCCAAGAGCCTTTATAAAACTAAAAAGAAAACAGAAATGATCTGATATAAAGGTTGACGCCACTGGGGTGGCCGAGGTGGGGCACAGACTCAAGCAAGGGTGGCACTGAGTGTGGCATTTAGGAAAGATCTAGGCAGGTCCCAGGTCAGAATTCTGAATTCAGAGTCAGAATTCTGACTTTAAACTCAGAATTCTGACTTTATTCTCAGAAATCTGAGCTTAATCTCAGAATTTAAATACATTTTTCACATGTGGCCCTAATCCTTTTCCATACAAGGCCCAGGTTGAAAACAACCAGAATTATCAGGCATCACTGTCAACTGTATGCATGTAAGAAAAAATTATGCTACTAACATTACTTCTTGGTTTTTATCTTCAGGTGCGTGCTGCATTCCGTTTGGTCAGACATAGTGTTTTTTTCACATTGATCCCTAATTTGGTCTTCTCTTCGCTCCCCTTGGCGTGTTTCTTGGAACTCGAGCGTAGTTTTGGAAAAAGAAATTAACTGGCTTGATGGTCCTGCCTCTAACATGGCCATAACTCAGGATCGTGGGGTGGCACCTGGGGTGGCCAATCAGATTTCAGGGGTGACCAGTGCCACCCCTGGCCACCCCCTAGACACGCCCCTGACACCGGCAGGGCAAGGCGACACCGGAGCTCTCTCCTCTGGATGACCGTTTCACCTTGATAACGGGAGAAGCCCTACTTTGTGGCATTGTGCCAGAAAAAACAGGGTGACACTCTGACACGACATTAGAGGAAGATGAGACTGCTGAGGCTGACCCAGGTATTCTAAATGTGCCTTTTGTTTTTGGAAAGAGTAAACCTAATCGCGCATTCAACATTTCACATTCATTTGATTTTAATAAAAAACACATAACAGACTTAAGAACTTAATTTTATGACCTTGTGACATCCAATCCAACACCTGGAATTTGTTGCAATTGTGACAAATTGAGGCTCTGCTAAAAGACTGTAATGTACTTAGTTGAGACTAATTCACACCATATCAGCCTATAATGAAATGTAGATGCTTTTTGGACAAACAAGGTCAGTCAGTCAACTGGTGTTAGGTAGCTTTGGCTTCGCAACTGTGGTAGCTAATCTATGTGTGACAAAAATATTTTTTTTTGCCAGCAAATATTTCAGTAACAACTAGAGTGAGCTAGCAGAGCTGTTTTGCAAAAACAGGACGGGACGGCGCTCTCTCGGTGTAGAGTGAACCTTGGTTGACCAAGGTTTGTAGAAATGTGTGTTTGTAACCGCAATGACTAATCTATGCTGACAAAAATATTTTTCGCTGGCAAATGTTTTGGTTACAACCAGATTGAGCTAGCAAAGCTGTGTTTTGCATAAAAAGTTTGGAATTTATCAAGTCTGGCCAATGCTAAGCAGCCGGCGCTCCCTCTCTCCAGTGTAGAGTGAACCTAGCTCGACTAATGTCCATATCGCAATGTGTGTTTGTAACCGCAATAACTAATCTATGTTGACAAAGACAATTTTTGCTGCCGAATGTTTTAGTTACAAGTAGAGCTGTGTTTTGCATAGAGATTTGGGATTTATTAAACAGTAACTAAACCCCAAACCCAAATCTTTGGTGAAGCCTGACACCTAATGGTTAAAAGTAGGGTACTGAACTGGCCTTCTCCTATTGGCTGGTCTTTGTGCCAGGTGATGTCACCACCTGTTGTACTCTATAGAGGGTGACATCACAGGGCACAAAGACCAGCCAATAGCAGATGACCAGTTCAGTACCCTACTTTTTACCATTAGGTGTCAGGCTTCACCACAGATTTAGGTGGGGTTTAGTTACTCTTTAGGTTTGCTCCTCTCATGCATGCGCCTGAGCCTCGTTTGGAGGGAGGAGGAGGGTCTACCCTAGCTTTAAACCTGCATCATGTAAGGTTTTTTCACTGACCAATAGCACAAAATAACCATCTGCGGGGGGTTGATAGGGTTGACCAGGTGCTGAGATTTCTGGCTATAAAAACTTTCCGGACCACACTGTTTTGGAACAAAAAACCCATTGGAATTTCGCTCCCAATTACTTTGGAATTACCTTGTAATTTTTCAGAAGGCCAAAAAGATTTTTTGTTTTCAGTAATCCCAGAAAAACTCCTGGAGGGACAGAAAAATATGTAAAACTGAACAAAATATTGAGAAGATAACAGATTCCTATCTGTTTCTAACTAAGTGGGATCAATGTGACTAACCATTCTAGAATTGAAGTTGTGTGATTTCACTGGTAAGCTGGCCACTGGGCAGTAGATCCTCTTCTCCTTCTGACGCCGATTACAGAACCAAACCCGAACCACTTCCTTCTCCATGGACAGCTGCTCTGAGATCAACGTTATCTCCTCTGAGTTGGGCTTGGGGTTCTGAAAAACAAAAATCAGAATGATTTCCTCCTTCAAATGTTAACATGGGAAAGTGGAAAGTTGATAGGTGGTAACCATTACACCTGATAAATAAATTAAAGTAACTGAATTGTGTCTAGATTTAGATTTAGACAGATAGATTTTTTTTTATTTACTTATTTTTTAAATGGTATGATGTTCAGCTGTCATTAGGGTCTCTTCTTTGATTTGATTCTGCGTTAAAATTATGTAAACTTAAAACAATTTATAGAAGGGAGACAAACAATTTATTGAAGGGAGAGAGGGCATACTGGAAAACTGGCTTAACATTCTATGATTATTGCTATATTGTAATTCTGTAATTCTCTGTGGCCAGAATTATCATTTAACTCACATCAAGGAAACGTTTCTCCAGAGTCATCTTGATGTTCGTTTCAATACTTGTCCTCTTTTTCCGTTTGCGTCCATAGCCCTCCATCAAGGGCGGCAGGGAGGCAGGGCTGCTCATTGAGTCAGAAGGGGAGTTCTCTAATATGAAAACAAATATTAGACAGACCGTCATCATCACTTTAACACGCTTTAACATCCACCAGTAGAATCAGATAATTATAAAATAAAAAATATCAACCCCTGTTGACTTTTAGTACATTTTCTTGTGCAACAAAATATTAGAATAACACTAATGGAATCACTTTTGGAATTACCCAAAAAGTTATTTGGGTACAAATAGATATTTTTATCTGACTTTAAGTATTTACTTGTTTTGTGTCCCCTTTTCACTCTATGCCAAAATAATCGGTAACACTTTACAATAAGGGTCACTAAGTTAAGGGTTAGTTAATGCTTAATAAGGGTTAGTTAATGCTTAATAAGAATTAACTAACCCTTACTTAACAGTTAACTAATGTGTAATTTACAAATGTGTTCATGTTAACTAAGTGTAACTTAGTTTTTGGTATTTGGTAACACTTTACAAGTGTTACCAAATAATCAGTGGTATTGTATTAAAAACTGGCAATGAAATACCAGCTGCCATTGCCGTGTACCTGCATCACTCAGCCATTTCTCCAGCAGAGGTTTCAGCTTGCACATGTTTTTGAAGCTGAGGTTGAGAGCCTCGAAGCGGGAAATTGTGGTCTGGCTGAAGTCATTGCCATACAGTTTCCCCATAGCTAGGCCTACATCTCCCTGTGGAAAAACACACACACAGAGACACACACAAACCAATATCACCCACTGATGCAAAAGTGAAAGTAAGTGAAAAAGCTCATCAGGAGTGCTGTTTAGGTCACTTTATAGATCTTGGTTATGAAGATGAATCAGCTGCAAAAGATTTGACAGCCGTAAACTCTGTGACATCTTGTATTTTTTGTCTTCAAAACGCTGACCGACTTGTGTCCTGAAAGTTCAACAGAGTGAGACAATTTTCAAATGTGCAAATTAATTCTGAATACATGCAATAGCAGTGGCAAACTTATGACACAAAATTTGCATGATTTTGTACTTGAGGAAATACATATGCGTGACACCACATCTGAGTGGGTGCTATAACACTGCTACTACTGCTATAACATCAGTTATTTCTGAACTGGAGAGTATTTCTTCATTGAAAGAAGAGCAAAGAACGGCACTGAAGGCTTTTCTGGATGGAAAAGATGTTTTCGCTCTTCTCCCGACTGGCCTCGGCAAGAATTTGTTTATATGGTTCATTGATCTGATTGGTTGAAGTTAGCCTGTGATAGACGGTGATAGACAGATGGTTCATCCAATCACCTGCCAAGTAATTTTTGAAAGTGCCTGCCCTTTTCCAAACAATTTCCAAGGACAACTTCCCAGATGGTTCTGTGTAACAAACCATCTGGCAAGTGATGATGATGTTCAGGCTATCGGACCCAAATGTATATAAAAAAAAAAGCCAATCAACCCTCTTGAAAAATGGCATCCCCACTCCTACTGGATCCCGTGGCCTTGGGTGCACAGATGATGATTTATTAGATCAGAGATATTATAACTATCTGTAGCATTTCCTGGCCATTTGCCCACTATGACTATAAAAGAGGACCTGTATCAAGTAGCAGATAGCTTACATTAGAATAGTTATCAATAATGAATGAAATTTACTCTTACATATTAAGTGTGCTGAAATTCTTTCATAGGAATCCCAATAGTGATTAGTGCAATAGATTGCACTCATATTCCATCACCCAAGCCCTGGGGAACATGAGACTGACTTTGTGATTAGAAAGTCTTTTTACAGACTCAATGTGATGAAACAATATTGTTTCAATGAAAAGTATGTCCACTGTGCCTTCATGATGGGGCAGTGATAAGCCTATTTACTCACACATTTACACTATCCTGGCCTTGGCAGCAGAAGCAGTTACTTTTCGCTTTTATATTGTTTGTATTGGTCATAAGTTTGTTCTTCTTGAGAGAAAAACACAAATGTTAGTAATCACAGGCAGGATGCACGGCTATAGACCTTGGAATGGATTTGACTATGAGTACGGAGGGCACTTCAATTGAAGCCACTAGTTCAGATACAGAGCGAAAGACGCTCTGTAGAGAGTTTATGAAAAAATGGAAAAAAGTAGTTTCAGAAGTCCAGAAGTCCAGGCTACAGCAGGAGATTGGCAGACTCATCCAAGAAAGGAGGCCGCTTAGGAAGCACTAGAGGAAGGCAGTGGGGAGTGAGAAAGAGGGCCGTGCATAGAAACATGAAGAATTGTTTGCCATCTTTGAGGAGAGCAGAAAATCCTAGGAAAAATGTAAGCAAGAAAGAACAAGCTAGGATACTTTTCTACAGAGACCCATTTAAATTTGTTAAAGCGAAACTATGTAACACATTTTGGCGGCATCATGTGGCCATGAGTGGTACTGTTCAGTGAATACTTCCCTCTCGCCTTATAGTGACATCACCAGTCAAGAAACAGTTGGAGACACAAAGGTGTAACAGACATTTATGATCATATGATAATATGACCACAAAAATGTCAAAATAGCTATGTTACTAGTATTAGAAATAAGTGGCTGGCACTGAAGTGTGTAAAATGTATTTCTGCATTGGCCGAGGGTCTCTATATCTATAGCTGCCCTAGGCTAATGATGTTACGACTGCTGTGTAGCCGTGTAAACACCATTCAGTAGAGATGTGAACCATCAAGTCTATATGGCTAGGATCCTATATGGATAGAACATGTATAGCATGTTTGCCAAGGATATAGGCTACATTCATTTATTTCAGCTATCTGTTCACACAAAAAATAGCCTAGTATTTGGACCTGAGAACTAACATACTATTTACATGTGGTAGTGTGGTCTGTCTGTTGTAGCATACTAACTGACATTGTTTGCTAATAGCATGGTTGCTATGTACGGAGCCCAGGAGTTGCCATTGGGAGAGAAAAAAAGTTATATCAAGTCCACGATTTACTGTAACAAGTCCACGAATTCTATCTTGTGCGCATGAAAAAAGAAAATGAGAGCTCGAATTGCATATCATGCGCATGTTACAGTAAATCATGGCCATGACATAAATTATTTTTCTCCCGATGGCCACTCCCGGGCTCCGTAGCTATGGCTATTCATTTGTAGCATGTTTGCTGGGATATTGATTGTTACTGTATGTTGGCTTGTTGGCTTGTGCTGGTAGCATTCTATCTAACCATGGTTGGTAGGAGTTTCGTTACTCTGGCTGTTTGTTAGTAGCATGGTTACTTTTATATTTATTCTTTAGAATGTTGATATGATGGCTTGTGGATACAGTTCAGTTTCTGACCTGCTGAGCGGTCTGTCTCAAGCCAGCAGAATCAGCCGCCCCTGTAGCCTATAATTATTGAACTTGAGCCTTGTGGAGGTGTCCTGGTAACCTGACTCGCCAGATGGTTTGTTACACAGAACCATCTGGGAAGTCGTCCTTGGAAACTGTTTGGAAAAGGGCAGGCACTTTCAAAAAATACTTGGCAGGTGATTGGATGAACCATCTGTCTATCATCGTCTATCACGGGCTAACTTCAACCCATCAGATCAACGAACCATATAAACAAACTTGCTGAAGCCAGTCGGGAGAAGAGCGAAAACATCTTTTCCATCCAGAAAAGCCTTCAGTGCCGTTCTTTGCTCTTCTTTCAATGAAGAAATACTCTCCAGTTCAGAAATAACTGATGTTATAGCAGCATCTACGCTAGCCTCTTTAGGAGCCGCCATTGTTGTGAACGAACAGTCGCTTCTCGCTGTCGTCACACCTAAACCACGCCCCCAGCTGCCCTCATAGGACGCTGATTGGTCCACACCACTGTGGTTCGGCCACAAACGCATAACTTGAAGCCTGGCAAGATGGATTCTTGCGTGATCGTGATCTTGTGAATCTCGCTGCCTCGCAAGGTAAGTGTCCTGGGGCTAATTCAATGAAACGTCATTGATGGGAGGTGCCCACTTGATAACCCCAGTTATCAAGTGGGTCCCAGTAGTCCTGCAGATTTATGACAGCATAGCCTGATGTCCTCTATAGTCACCAGTTGTGTTGGTTCATTTTCTCTGCTCAGTCATATTACTGCCACTGCAATGACCTAATTTGCCTACAGGGATCAATATAATCTTATATTAAATAGCTGCTGTGGATTTGTCCCAACCAGATCTCCTGAAATATTGTGAAATGCAAATATGTGCTCCTTGCATGAAAGGGTTACATGAAGGAAGCACGACTATAAACAGGAAGTAGTCTGACATTTAAATAACGCAGTGGAAAGTAAGTATGTTGTGGTTGGAGTGGTGGGATGGGTGTAAGCATTTGCTTTCAACTCTGACAACCTGGGTTCAACTCATACCCAACTCATACCAACAAGAACGATTTTCTTGTTTAACCATGACCAAAGCCTTTCCCTAACCTTTAGAAAACTGAGATACTAGTTCTAAGATTGAAAGCCTCCAGTGAGGAAAAAAAGTAAACTCTTGAGCTGCATACACAGTATATAGTGACTAACCCTAACCCTTTCCCTAACCTTAACCAAAGTTCTTTTAGTTGCCCAACCTTAACCATAACCTTAACCGTAATGGTATTGTTAGGTTTTGTGAAGCCAGGTATCGCAAAGATACCCTGACTAGCAGGAGCATATCTATGTTCCCAGGGTCCTATGTTCTCAGGGTCCTATGTTCCCAGGGTCCTATGTTCCCAGGGTCCTATGTTCCCCAGTTCAATATTCTGTTAACATACATTAACCCTCCTATTGTGTTCGGGTCAAATTTGACCCGTTTCAAGTTCAAATATTTCAGAAATATTACCCAGTTTTTTTATTGGAACAAGGCTTCAACAGCCATATAAACACAACAAAACCAATGGTTAGCATTTTATTTGACTTTGAAGGTCTCTAAACCTAACCCCTAACCCTAGAACTGGGGAACATAGGACCCTGGGAACATAGGTCATGTTCCCATTATGTGCCATATAAATCTGGGGAACATAGGACCCTGGGAACATAGGATCCTGGGAACATAGGAATGACTCCGTGAGACAGGCCCCTTGTATGTTCGGATTCCAGTGCAGACCGCAAACACTGCCAAACTGATAAAAGTGAGACGTAGAGGAGACAATGACTAAAACCTGTTTGGAACTACAAGCAAAAGTTATCCAAAGTTAACAGATTGGGGCTGTTACTCTTACATATCAACATAAAACAATTTGTAGTGACTCAAATTGAACCTAAAAAGCCCAAAAAGTACCTGAGTGAAACCCAGTTTGATGCGTCTTTGTTTGAAGGCCTTGGCGAACTGCTCCAGCTCTTCCAAATCGCTGGGCTCTTCCTGCTGTGGTACTGTCATGTGCTTGGGCATCTGCAGATGGGTCATGTCCATGTGGTTCTCCATAGACGGTCCTGCCAGACCAGAGCGACTCATAGCCTGGACCAGAGAAATATCACACATGTTAATCTCACTGTCAATCTTTAGTTCCCTGTTGATTTAAAAGGGGTGTTAAGTAAGGTTTTTACTGTGCCATAGTACACAGTGACCATAATATAGGCTGCAGGGGGTTGATAGACTTGTTTACAGTGGCTGAGACAGGCAATCGGCACTACATAACCTAAATGCACGTGACAAATAAAAAGCGCACTGCAACAAAGGAACACTACATTAACCAAATGCACAACATAAACAACTAGAAGGGCACTCGGAGAGCGCAGACCTCCGCCAAGGCCAATTCCAGTCTGCTATGATATGCAAATTTCGTGAGTTGGATCCAGATCTGCTCCAAAATTGTATGGGTTCTTCCTTGGCCCATGCTACACCCTTCCACGAAGTTTCATGAAAATCGTGCCAGTAGTTTTTCCATAATCCTGCTAACAGACAAACAAACAGACAAACAAACAAACAAACAAACAAACAAACGGCACCGAAAACATAACCTCCTTGGTGGAGGTAACAAAGAAGTGTGTTCCTTTGTTTCCAGTGCGTTGTTGTTGTTGGTATAAAGACTTGACCTGCACAAGACAGATAATATTCAGTGCACTGTTTGCCTAGAACTGTGGTTACATCAGTAACTCTCGTTTGCCTCCTTTCAACATTAAGATCTCTGGTTGGTAGTTACATTTTCAGGGTAGTTTCTCCAAGAATGCTTGGTACGAGGCCTGACAGTATGATGCCAAACATAATTTGATAGTAAAAATGAAACATATAGGCTATTTATTTGGGAAGGGTCTATGCTATTTACTATTTATATAACTTGTACTCTTCTGTGTTATAGTAGTCAGGAAGTTGCCTGGGTTTACCTGTGGAGTCAATGCCAGTCCAGGTTGATGCTGTAGAAGACTAGACTGACTCTGGCTGGGAAGTGACAGCAGGTTCTGCGGCAGAAGGGCTGCAAAGGAAAACGGCACACCGTTTTGTTCAATAATCTGTGTTGATCATTGACATCGATTATCTGTTTTGATCGTTGACATCTACAGCAAGTATAGCGTGACTGTCAGCTCAGTATGTTTTAGCCTTGAAACAACCTAGCAAGTCTTACAGTAATGGATTAAAATCTCTGTCTGAATCACAAAGTCAAAGCATTTACAATTAGTCCCAAATCATGAATTCATCATAATGAGTTCTGATAGCTAATACAGGAGGTGTGCTTAGATTGAGTTTTGTTTTCAGTTTTTCAGGACAGTCAAGAATCTGATTGCAGACCAACTGGGTCGGGAAAAGCTACTAATCACAAGATAGTATATTTAGGTATTGGACTTTTGGACCCACAGTTTAATCGTTTGTCTTCAGAACACTTGGATTATGCTGTTTGGAGTAATTTTCTGGTCATTTTTTGCCCTTTTTGGAACTCTAAAGAAATGCTCTCCATTCACTCCAGTTGTTTTGATGAAAGCTGAAATGAAGCTGTGTGTTATATTGACATACAAACTTCACCAGTGTTTCAGCTGACATGAGGGTGAGTAGACAATGGTAAAATTTTCATTTTTGGGTGAACTATTCCTTTAATCCGTTGGTCAATTTGGTCATTTTATATGATAAAGAAATTTGCAGTTCTTGGTCTGGCTGATGCACAGCACCACTTGGCAGTAAGTGCACATATGAAGCTGAAACTACAATTATATGTTGGTGACAAATGGTTGGTGGACAAAAACGGTGCTCTCTGTATGTGGTCACTGTGAAAAACTACCTAGTTTTTGTCATGTGTTACTGACTTTTTTCCTAAACGGATAGTGTGAAACCACCTGTTTTTCTGTGTTGTAAATTTAGATTCTGTAACCTATTAAATTTCCTAAGTAATATGAAAATATGAACAGATACCTGGATCAAATGGTATTGTGGCAAGTATTTCTTGAGGAGCACCTGCAGCAAGCACATACTCACAATTTTGCATTACTTCCTCTGTGCTACCTTATTTACCAGGACATTCCCAAGTATTACAAAATACTTTAATCCTTGCTGTAAGTAAAAATGCAAATGTAGGAGTGAGAAAATACTATGGGATTTGTCCCTGTAACCACAATGCCTGAAAGAGTTAACACATGATGGGAAAAAAAACCCCCAAAAAAACAATGCACTGTCTCTAACTAGACCCACAGATGTGTTGGGAAATGATTCTTTTTCAAAGCCACACCTCCCCTAACTATTCAAGACAAGACTGGTCCCAGTTGTGTTGATTTGCCATGTTGACTCAGCAGAAGAAAAAACTCCACCTTGGTGGCTGGTCTGGCTCTGGGAGAGCAGGAAGGACGAGGGGGAGGAAAGATGAGAAGGCGGCATCAGAACCAGCTGCTGCATGGTGTGGAGAGAGGCTAGCTCCTGTTGGCAAAGCAAAAATAAAAAAATGAATAAAAAAAAAAAACCCTCTGTGATATTACTTTCTACTCACTAGCAAAATTCACAAATAGGGGGTAAGCTTCATAATTGATTTGCAGTGAACATGACCACTCCTGTTGAAAACACTAGCTGACACAGGAGAAAAGGTTATTTTGGCAATAAGGGGACTAATTGGTTATTGTATTATTGTCATCTCAATTATGTTTTGAATAAAAAATAAATAAATAATAAGGGGACTAATAAAGGCACATGTGGTTCCAGATATTTTACCTGCCTCCCCTCATTTCTTAGTATTAAAATAACCAGTCTCTGAAGAAAAGATCCTATAGCTTAGACCAGTGGTTCTCAACGTGGGGTCCGGGGACCACCAGGGGTCCTTGAGAGGGTTCCAGGTGGTCCCCAGCAAATTGATGAATTGTTAAACTTCACCATTATTTCATATACAAGAAGTTAACACAATTAGAAAATGTAGAAGAATGACTGTTTTGATCATAGTTTCTCTGTTATCCCTCTACCTACAATACAGATAGTTATGGAATTCTGGACAAAATCATATCTAGCAATAAAAGATATTCTCAGATTTGGGTCCAAGAAACAAAACCTCATCAAATGAGAGTCTGGGGCCCTAATGTGGACTAGATTTGGGGTCCTTGATATGAAAAAGGTTGAGAATCACTGGCTTAGACAACATAATTAGATGTTGAATAGCCAATGCTATTGATTGAGGCTCAGGCTGTGTATGTCCTACCCCAGTCAGTTGTCCCCCAGGCACCGGTGAGCCCTGTGTTAGGTGACATGTCTTCAGTGAGGAGACAGAATGGGGCGAGTCGTTGATATCTTCTGTCTTTATCTAGGACAACCAAAAACATCACAGCCAAACATTTCATACTCTTGGTCAAAGTTTTTGTCTGTGTTCAGTTTTCTTTAAGTGGATGTGAAGTATTGCCAGTGGTGGAAGAAGTACTCTGATCCTTTACTTAAGTAAAAGTACCAATACAGCAATGTAAAAATACTCCATTACAAGTAAAAGTCCTGCATGAAAAATCCTACTTAAGTAAAAGTACATAAGTATTAGCAGCAAAATGTAGTTAAAGTATTAAAGTAAAAGTAGTGGTTTGGTCCCTCTGACTGATATTTTATTATATATGACATCATTAGATTATTAATACTGAAGCATCAGTGTGTAAGCAGCATGTTACTGTTGTAGCTGCTGGAGGTGGAGCTAGTTTGAACTACTTTATATACAGTTAGCTAGTTTAGTTCAGTGGTTCCAAACCTAGGGGTCGGGCCCTTCCAAAGGGTCACCAGATAAATCTGAGGGGTCGTGAGATGATTAATGGGAGAGGAAAGAAGAAAAAACAAAGTTCTGATTGGACTTTTTCTCTAATCTTTGATTTTTGCTAAAATATTGGATCATTTGAACATTTATTGAAATGAAACCATGTGAGGTTTAGAGGGAAAAATCACTATTTGGTGGAGCTGTTAACAACTCATAGACATCTGAAATGTGACCCGACTACACACTGCTTTTTGTAAGACGTCAAAAGCCAAAAAGGTTGGAAACCACTGGTTTCATCTTTAACAATGTGTTGTATTTTAAAAGCTTGTTATATTATCCATTGTGTCAAGTCTCCATCTGAAAAGTAACTAAAGCTGTCAAATAAATGTAGTGGAGTAGAAAGTACAATATTTCCCTCTGAAATGTAGTGGAGTGGAAGTATAAAGTAGCATCAAATGGAAATACTCAAGTAAAGTACAAGTATCTCAAAATTGGACTTAAGTACAGTACTTGAGTAAATGTACTTAGTTACTTTCCACCACTGAGTATTGCCATCTCACTGTGTTAATGTACATAATCTGAGGGGTACGTGTGTATGTTTACATGTGTCTGTCTGTATGTGTGTGTGTGTGTGTGTCTGTCCATGCGTGTGTGTTGTGTATGGAGGGAACGTGTGCACACGTTCGTGTACACATGCTCCAGGACCAGTTTGGTCACTACACTTTTTAAACAAGATACAAAGAGTGATAGACACTCACCCTCCCCTTGGGCAAGCCAATATGCAAATATCCCCCGCCCCCCCGAAACCCATGGCACTTCCTGTAAACAGTAGCACTAAAAGAAAAGTCATCCTCTGCCAAAAGGAATATTTGAAGAATTAGCCAAATAGCTGGAAACTATTTGAGGTGTATTAAAAGAGATGTCAATAATGTGGGAGGACAGTTGGTTTGTCCCGAGGATATTAGTAGTCAAGGAACTCAGTTTCACCTCAAGTCTAGCATAAACAGTGCTGATAGTGCAGTCGGCATCTTTAACCTGGCTTCAGGCTCCTGATATTCAAACTGAGCTTCATTATCAAGTCTGTAAACACTTTACAATTGTGCAAGATCTTCAATCAGTAGGACATCAGTAAATATGTAAACGTCAAACTTATTTTTGTATTCTATGACTATGAATTAAAACGTTATTTATTTAGATAGTACTTCTTGGTGCTTCTACATCCTAAACCGTGTGGAGCCCAAAATGCATCTCTCCAAGTGAGCATTCGGTTTAATGTATTTGTCAAAGATTAGAATATAAAACCAGTTTTCAGGCCATGTGTGGGATAAAAAAAATAAGTGAAACAAACAATGGAAAAATATCTGCACATGCTGTTTTCAAGCTCCCAACACATTAGTAAAGCACTATTTTGACCAACAAAGACTAAGTTACTAAGCAAACCAATCCAATCCAACTGCCTGAAGGAGACCTTGTTTATGAAATTTAACGACGTATCGGGAATTTGCATACAAGATGTGGAGTTATATTCCTATTTGAGTATCCAAGTTGTTAAAAATTAGTGCTGAAACATTTGTGTATGTGTTAAAATATTGTTACTTACTTGTCGATTGAAGTCAATTCCGTTTTGCTCTAAATCGTCAGGAGAAAGAAAGAGATTCACATATTAAGATTTTATTCCATGGCTCTGATTAATAATGTTCAACTCATTCAAAGGGACAATAATCTGGACAATAATGTGTCAAAGGTAACACTTTACAATAAGGGTCACTAAGTTAAGGGTTAGTTAATGCTTAATAAGCATTAACTAACCTTTAATTAACAGTTAACTAATGTGTAATTTCCTAATGGTGTTCATGTTAACTAAGGTATTAATTTATACATTATTTAATAGTTTATAAAGATGACTATTAAATAATGTATAAATTAATACTTATACTTATTAACTATTAACTTAGTGACCCTTATTGTAAAGTGTTACCGTCAAAGATTATAAGTCTTTCAACATTCAAACATACTATATATGTATGTGGGATATGTTTACAATGATTTATCATGTAATCTACAAATACTGTATGCTACATGTTAGAAGAAAGGGGGACAATATCTCCATTCTCCATAGAGTTTGTACTGCACAGTAACATAGCCTGGACTAGTTTA
>NW_027279147.1:0-50000 GCF_046629955.1 Centroberyx affinis
GCATTTATTAGCAGTTAACTATGCACTTATTAACAGTTAACTATGCTTTTTGCAGCTACTGGATCTAAAGTGAGAACAAGGCCTTATTAAGGTTAATAAATCTGTTATTATGCACTTATTAACAGTTAACTATGCTTTTCGCAGCTCCCCCATCTGGAATGAGCACTACATGTGGTCAAGGTTGATAAAATGTGAATAAAAAATTACATATAAATACAATGTTTTAGAGGTGAAGCACAAAAACACACTTTAAGACAGCTCTTTAAAAACATTTTTATTTTTTACTTTCCATCATTTTCACGTAAATGGCAACCACATTAACTACAATTAACCTGAACTCAGTGCCCCCCTTTGAAATATGTGACTGTATAAAATTACCACAACTCAACACCAGATACTTTAAATGCAAATGCAATTGCCTTTTAGTTATGCAACGAGCAAGATGTGACATATAAAAACAGAAAATAAAAAACAACTTCCAATTATCAAAGCAAATACCCAGATATTCCAATATCAATCTTTTACATTCCACAGAGGCAAAGTGTGTACCTTAAAATTAACTGACCAATCTTACTTTCTTTAGCTTATTCTCAAATGAAATACAGCCATTGTGGATACACATACACTCAACAACACAGTCTTTGGAATAATAGTAGGCCTACTAAAATAAATAAAAATGTCCAAATTAAATAATCGTTGCAGGCCTGAGTCGTTGCTGGAGTGCGTAGAGGCCTTTAAGATGAAGATGATATTGCGTCCACTTCACTTGCTCCGAGCAAGGCAAAAACAAAAATAACGCAGTGCAAGTGCACAGACCTCACGACTTGATGACAGAGTCTGTGATGGTAGACCTGATGAGGGTGATACAGGAAAATGGCGAGTGAGACCGACTGCAGGCGGATCCAAACAGGCAAACGTTGTCCTCCCGAAGCGAAGCATGTGGAAACAGCTGGAACAGTTGTGTTGTCCTCCTGGCCCACGGAGGATTTCCTGCTCCTTTCTCTCCCTATGCGGTACAACAGTCCAGTTCCTATATGCATAAAATCCAATTAAAAATCAAGTACATAACACAAGGATGTATCATAATCTATTATTAGCTTACAGGCTATCTGATCTCGTTCACATAAACAAATGGCCAACGCGATTGCTATGCTAATAACGCTAGCCGCGATTAGCATTTCTTTAGGTTTAAACCATAACATTTAGCTGCAGTACCACACTTAAAGTCGAGATGAAATGAAAAATGCATTTTTAACCCTTTTAGATCACATCCCCAGTCATATTGTGCACCTATTTAACAGTATATGCAAAAAAAAATAAAAAAAAATAAATTTCTTTCAATATATCAAAATCCAATCATGTTTTCTTCCTGTAAAACAAAATATGTCGTGCCACACCGGTCATATAAAACCGCACTTCACCGTTTCTAGGTCGTAGCTGACAGAGCAATATGGAGAGAGATAGGAAGAGATGTGTGTTTGGATATCAGTGGGCAAAAACTTTGTTTTCATTTCCAAAACAATGTCGCTGAGGTCTAATTCATTCATCTCTCCCTTGTCCTCCTCCTGATCTAACAACAGGTGAGGGAGGTGTGTGTGGAGCCAACAGTCCTCTGTAGCTTTGTTTCTCTCTGTAGCTCCGTATCGCGCTAAACTCTAAGCCCCGCCCACTGTTTAGCGGTCCAATCAAATGCGAAGGATTTGATTTAAATCCCTCTTGTAACTGTACACCGCTCAAATATTCCGTTTCACTGGGAAATACATCAGAGTACAGAAGCTAAAGACGCTCTAACTTCCGTTTCAGTGGGACTTTAACCCTTTGATGCACAAGCTATGCAAACTCCTTCTAATGCACAACATGGGTCAAAAATGACCCGTATTCATTTCCTATGTTATTTCATGCATGGCTGAGTGTTTCTTTGCTATATCTTTTGAAATCAATGTATTTCATCATTTAATATTCCAAGTATTCTTTAAATATCTTGTTTTTGATTCCCACAAATCATTATTTTCATTTTTCCTTTCTTACTTTATGAACAAAAATAGTTTTTGTATGACTACATCAAGTTTACATACATGGGTCAAAAATGACCCGTATTCATTTCCTATGTTATTTCATGCAAGGCTGAGTTTCTTTGCTATATCTTTTGAAATCAATTTATTTCATCATTTAATAATCAAAGTAGTCATTAAATATCTTGTTTTACATACAGTTTACATATATGGGTCATTTGACCCATGTATGCAAGTGTGATTTTAAAAAAAACATAAAGACATACTATAATAATAATTTTGTTAAAATAATTATTTTAGCAGTGATTTGGACCAAACAATAATACATTTAATATTTGAAATATGTATATTTGTCACTTTGTCACACATAACATTCAGATATCACTGATAACCGATAACACTGATATTGTAGTGTAATTGTAGTGAACTGTGGTGAATGTGACCGACTGTATGCCTCACAAATGTCACAAATGACAACTACATGTTTGTGCTCCTTGCACACAGGCCTGGTGCACTGGGAACCCCAGCTGACTTTTCTGTCTTTGGCAGCTGGGCAGATCTTGCACCTCTTCCTCTTCACTTGGCCCTCCTGTCTGATGTCCACCTGTGGCTGGGTGGAGGCTGTGTTTTGTTTTTTTATCCCACATCTTCCCATTGCCTCTGTAATATGCTTTTGGAGGTGGAGTGTGACCTCCATGTGCCTCTTCATATGTGGCATGACAAGCTCTTTGCCCAGCTCCTTGATGAAGAGCCGCCGTGCATTGGTCACACCACCCATGTAATCAGGGTGTTGTGCAGTGAAGTTGGTGTAGGCATTGAGGGTGGCAACATCCAGCACATTGTGCCAGAGCACCATGGGCCACCAATGGGAAGATGTGGGATAAACAAAGTGAAGTGAAGTGAAGAGGAAGAGGTGCAAGATCTGCCTAGCTGCCAAAGACAGAAAAGTCAGCTGGTGTTCCCAGTGCACCAGGCCTGTGTGCAAGGAGCACAAACATGTAGTTGTCATTTGTGACATTTGTGAGGCATGTAAGCACTGAGATGTCAATTTTGTGCTTCACTACAGTACATTTTTGACCCATGTATGTAAACTTGATGTAGTCATACAAAAACTATTTTTGTTCATAAAGTAAGAAAGGAAAAATGAAAATAATGATTTGTGGTAATCAAAAACAAGATATTCAATGAATACTTTGATTATTAAATGATGAAATAAATTGATTTCAAAAGATATAGCAAAGAAACACTCAGCCATGCATGAAATAACAAAGGAAATGAATACGGGTCATTTTTGACCCATGTTGTGCATTAGAAGGGTAGTGATACAAGAATGATTTTTATTCAAAAGGTAAGAAAGGAAAAATTAAATTTGTGATGATTAAAAACAAGTTAATTGAGGAATACCTGGAGTACTGAATGATGAAATTAATTTATTGCAAAGATATAGACAATTAAAACTCAGCCGGGTCACTTTTGACCCATGTTGTGCATCAAAGGGTTAAAATAATAAAGTCATGCTTTACCTTAACAGCATTCACACAGATCTAACATGTTGTCAACCCAGTTAGGAATATTATGATGGTGTTTTCAGGATGGATAGTCCTTTCTCTGCTGCTTCCACATGTTCTCCCTGCACTCTACCTAGTTTTAGCAGTCAACGCTAAGTCCCACCTCTCTTCAATTCCGATTGAAAGATAACAATTTAACCACCAATGGATATCAAATATCTACCAGTTTGGCAATCAGTGGGTTAGGCTGTACTACACACATGCAAAACCAATTTAATTTCAATCCAATTTAGAATTATTTTATAACTATATATATAACTTAACTAACTTTTTATAGAAACTAACTAAGCATTATGGATATTCATGAGTGCTTATAACTATAATTATACAGTGGTATAAGCAGATTATAACACATTATACGTATGTTTGTACTGCATTATAGACATGGGCGTCATAGAAAGTGTTACCAAAATTCCATTAAACAATGTTTAAACATTTCTATTGATATATTTCTAATATATACATAGAACATTCTCTTTGTGGCTGCATGTGGTTGCCATTTACGTGAAAGTGATGAAAAGTAAAAAAAAAAAAAAATCAAAATAGCTGTCTTAAAGTGTTTTTTTGTGCCTCACCTCTAAAACATTGTATATGTAATTTTTTATTCACATTTTATCAACCTTGACCACACATAGTGCTCATTCCAGATGGGGGAGCTGCGAAAAGCATAGTTAACTGTTAACAAGTGCATAATAAAGGATTTATTAACCTTAATAAGGCCTTGTTCTCGCTTTAGATCCAGTAGCTGCAAAAAGCATAGTTAACTGTTAATAAGTGCATAGTTAACTGCTAATAAATGCATAATAAAGTATGTACTAACCTTAATAAAGCAACAAAAAAGCTTAGTAAAGTTTAACAATGACATAATAGGCAAGTTAGTTAAACTCAAATGTGTTTGTAATGCTATTATAAACAATTATAAGAAACTCATAAGGCTTTTATTAACGTTCTTAAACAGTCCATAAATTGTTAACAAGTTTCTTATAAGTGCTTATAAATGTCTTATAATCTAACAGTAAACGTGTTAATGATGCTTATTAACAGTATTATGCACCTTATAAGGACTTATGAGGGCCTTATTACCTATTAATTAACGTTTATTACAAGGATCTTAATATGAAGCGTTACCGAAACGACTCCCCCTAAAAGCCAAATTTAGGATTATGAAGGTTTTTATTTTACATTTTATATTCTAAAATTGACATATTTGATATTTCATATTACATACTGTATATTATTATATTATATAATTATCTAATTAAGTCTGTTACTATGTGTTTAAGTTCCATATTTTTTGTGTATGCGATATTGTAACAGAAATGTCACCAAACAGCTGGTCTAGGATCTCCTGTCCTAACATCGATTACCAAAGCAGTTAGATAGACATATGTGATTTTCTGTTAAACTGTATTTACTGTGGGGCAACCTTGTTCTTACCCTATAATTACTGTGAACAAGAGGGGAACAAGCACTGCTTTATTTATTTTTTTGTTATCAACTTTTTTATTGTTTGATATGGTTAACAACAACATACACAACAAATACACAACAATTCACCCCCACCCCCCACCCCTGGCGGCACCCCATCCACATTACAATTGGCCTTAGTAGATCAGAATATTTGCATAACAATAATCATATAGGGTCTATGACCTAGTGCGTGTGCACAGAAGATCTTTCACTCTGTCAGTAATGGAAGCCCAGGCATTGATGGTTGATTATTTGGCATTATGCGTTCTTGCAGCTGACATCTCCATATGCTGTAACCAATAAAGATTGTAGCCAATGATTCCAGGAAAGAGAATGAGGAGGCTGCCAGTGAAGTGCTAACATTTTCTTTGCTGCCGTCAGACCAACAAAAAGTGCAAGCGTCTGATGAAATGAGAGATCTAAAGAGGAGGTATCATTCAATAGGAGCAGCTTTGGACAATATGACACTTCAATATCAAGTAGGTCAGATAAGGTTGTAGATACAATTTTCCAGAAATACACTACCCCTGGACAATTCCAATACATGTGCAGAAAAGTCCCTGTGTCCCCATTAGGACAGAGCTCACAGTCAGGAGAGGATATGAGCTTCATCAGATGGAGCTTCCTGGGAGTGAGATACATCCTATGCAAAAATAAAGTGTATCAGTTTGTGGTTGGGATTTTTGGAAATACCATCTAAATTGTCCCAGACTGTTAACCAGCAAATGTCATCCACAAAACAGCCAAGATCCGCACTCCAGACTTGATGGACTGCCAGAGGTTTGCAGACAGAATTTAAGAGTAAATATATCCTAGATACTAAGCCTCTAGTTCGACCTCCCACGTCTAGTAGAGAATGGAGTGAATGAGTTGTTAAAGCTACACCCCACGGGACCCCATAAGTTTGCATTGCTAACCAGAGCCAAAGGTAAAAGAAAAATGAGCTTCTAGGGACATTATACACAGAACACAAGTCATTAAATGATCTCATACCTTTATCATCCCATACATCTGACAAAGTGTCAACACGTTTTGCAGACCATTGTGAAAACTGAAAGGGGGCTCCTCCTGTAATAAGATTGACGTTATTAAATATGGGGCTATGAGTGTGCCATTTTAAGGAGGTCTGAGTATGATTTTCTACTAACCGCCATGTTGACAGTAAAAAGGACATAATTGGACCAAGCTGACGTTTAGCAAGTTTAGGAGGCAAAGCTGAATAAACAAGGTCCTGTAACCGATGAGGGTGGGCAAGGTTCTCTTCTATTGTTTTTTTATTATTTATATATATATATATATATATATATATATTTTGTACTGTAATTGTAATTGTAATTACTGTATTGTAATGTGTTTTTATCTTGTGCTGTAATCAGGGCGTCCTTGAAAAAGAGAGCTTGCTCTCAATGGCCCTCCCTGTATAAATAAAGGTTTACATACATACATACATACATACATACATTGGTCTCCATGAGACCTGCGCATTAGGGTCAAGCCATGTTGACACAGGACGCAACACATACGACCAAAAATACAATTTAAAATTCGGGACAGCTAAGCCACCATAGCTTTTACTTCTTTGCAATGTGGACATCTTAACACGTGGCCGTTTACCACCCCACACAAACTTAGAAATGACTTTGTTTAATTTGTCCCAATAGCCAATTGGGGGAGGGAAAGGTTATCATATTGGAAAATAAATTTACTCTGGGGAGAATATCCATTTTGATTATGGAGACCCGAGCTGACAAAGAGTTAGGTAATTTTGTCCATCTATCCAAGTCTTCCTCTACTCGTCTGAGGATGTTTTGGAAGTTCTTCATGGAAATAGATTATAAAGAGGGATGGATATCAACGCCTAGATATTTGAAAGATTTAACCACTGGAATATGAGGTGGAAGTGTAGATGGCCTTAAGGACGGATTAAGAGGAATTAGTTGGGACTTGGACCAATTGATTTTATAACAAGAGAGAGAGCTAAATTGGGCAAAGACATCCAAAATGTGAGGGATTGAGGAGGGGGCATTATTGACATACAGTAGTATATCATCTGCAAATAAGGGCAGAGAATGGTGTGTATCGCAAAAAGTGATGGGTTCAATAAGGGGATGTTGTGTTATACTTTGGGCTAGAGGTTCTAGAGAAAGAGAAAATAGAAGAGGAGACAGCGGACAGCCCTGGCGGGACCCTCTAGAGATGGAGACGTGTAGATAAGATGTTGTTTGCTGCTAGCCAAACTTCTCAAGCACCTCCCATAGGTATTGCCACTCAAGCCGATTGAAGGCTTTTTCTGCATCAAGCGACAATACAGTACAGGGTGTTTTAATATCTTTTGAAAAGTGTAACACGTGAAGTAGTCTGCGAATGTTGTCTCCTGCCAGACAGGACTTTATAAAACCGGTTTGGTCATGATGCACAAGTTTGGTCATATGTGTCCCAATTCTGGAGGCCAAGACTTTGGCGTATGCGTTTACTTCGGCACATAAATTGCGTAAGGGCCTATAGCTATTACATAGAGCGGGATCCTCATTTGGTTTAGGCAAGAATAAGTCCTATGTCTATGTGAATAGAAACTGTATTGGGTCACATTGAAGGGTTAAGAGCATGGAATGTATCCACAAGGCTGAGGTCTGTGATAAGTTTCAGAGTGGTCTAAGAAGCATTCTGTGAGTGCTGACTTAGATAGCTTGAACAATGAAGAGCGGGGTTAACAGTGGCATTCATATCCGCTCTCAGTATTAGGGAAAACTCCTGCATATTGGATAAAAGGTCTGTTAGATATATAAAAAAGTTGGGGTCAAAATCATTGGGAGCATAAATGGATACGAATGCCACCTTTCTTCCAGCAAGGATTGTTTTGATGGATGTGGAGAATTTGCGACGACGAGTGATCGTGTAGTTGCTGTAGTCCGCAGAGAAGAGAATGTCTTTGCCGCCGAGTTTCAGGGGAGAGCATCGGGCGGCCTGAAGAATCTGGTCGCGGTCAGAAATCCGTAACATGTTACAGATGAGCGTTCTGGATGAAAAGGAAGAGTTGTCATGCTGAGGTCCAATACCGTGAGCTCTCATGATTTCAATATTCTGGTCACCCAAAGAAGGAAACCATTTGGGAAGGGATGTGGTTATGTACCGGCAGGTGTTGGAGCCCTCCGTGCCCTCAGGTATCCCTCGGATTCGGATGTTATTGCGGTGACTCCGGTCCTCCAGATCAGCAACCTTTGCTTCCAACTCTGTTATCTTACACCTGTTGTCATTACTGGTCTTCTCTGTGGTGTCCATACGCTTATAAAGAAATTAAGCGTCTGATCGTAGTTTAGACACATCCTTCGTGCAGTTGGAGATGTCGTGGCGCATTTTGTCAAGTGTATCATTCAGTTCTGTGAACTTGGATTCCATGAATTGACCCAGTTCGGCCATGGCTAGCTTGATTGTGCTAGCTACTTTATCCTCCATACCACTGCCGGTTTTGCTCGATGTTTCACTTGAATTAGTGTCGGTTTGCTTGGATGTCCGCAGTTTGTTTCTCTGCGACTGCATTTTTTAATGTTTGTGTTTAAAACAGAGAAAAAAGTTGAACTAATATGCTTAATTAGATGATTGGGGAAAGACAGGGCAAGAGCGACAGAGCTATGCAGCCATCTTGTCTTCAGGTCACGTGTCCTCTCAGCACTGCTTTATTTTACAGCCCACACACCTTGTACTTACAGGGAACAAACACCTATAACATTTGTTTTGTCCCCCCAATTACATTGTTGTACCCTGTAATACATTTTTGAAGTATGCAGTAATTATGAAAACAGTTACACCATAACTACCTTATAAATCTCTCATAATTACAAAATTGTTATCCCTTCAATCCGGGACTTCTTGTTTTGTTACCCTGTAACTACAGCATTGTTATTTTATTAGTACCCCATAATTAAAAACTGCTTACACCATAATTAGCGGGCTGTAAAATAAATAATTTTCTTGTTTACAGTTTATCATTGATGTCAAATTAATGTCCAAGTGATAACGTTTTCTAAGTCTAGATTCTATTAATAACGTTACAGATAGCAGAGAGCATCCTTTGGAAATAACATAATGTAGAGAAAAGCCAGTAAAAGAATAGATTTCACAATCCTAATAACTAACAGTCCCTCAGTGTTCAGGGCACTTGGATCACCAGGCCCCTTTCAAGGGACTGCAGATATTCAAGTTATGGATCATTTTTTATTGTTTTATTTTTTGCTCTAGTTGTTAAATGCTTAGCTCACAGAAGTATGTGCCTAATGTTAGTCTGATATGTTTAAGGATACTATGTTATCGTTATTACATCCCAGCCATCAAAGTATAAAGTTGCAGTTACAAGGCCTTGAAATTAATATTGAACTCTTAGCAGAAAGGCAAAAGTGCTTGGTTATGATTGACAATGATCTTAACTAAATGAAAAACCATATAAGATTAATTCACCTGGGACTATTTTTAAATGTTGGTTTCTTAAGCCATGATTGCATCATGTGGTAAAGTGAAGAGACTGTATCATGTGTTTATGTTTGAACTTTATTTTCTTAACACCTCTAATTGGAGTAATACCTCTGAGACTGGCGTTGTCATCATGGAGTTGTGTGAGCAGACTCCTTTGGTAGAAATACACACTACACAGTCGTTATGCAAAACTGGATGTTTGTTTCAGTGCTTGGAAGCAAATCCAGCCTCATAGGCATTAATGAGTCAGGCAGAGTGTGTGTGTGCATGTGTGTTTGTATGGGACTATAGCCATCACATGTGTAAGGCCTTGATACATAGGCAAAATGCTGTGGTAGATGGGCATTTTTGACGATAATTAAAACCAACAGTATTCATACATTATAGTTTAGTTCCTTTTAGTCCACCATGTCATCCACATTGATTTTGTTTATTTTTCTAATTCTTCATGAAGACTCTATTTATAATCTAAACTTCCTCAAGAGGTTGCATGTGATTGTCTTTATGGTCGGATGCAACAGTAGTATGGTTGAAAGTTTGACATTGTCAAGTCATAGGTCCAGCTGAAGCTGGATATTTTGATGTACTACACAGAAAATTAAAGGTGCAAACTGGAACCGAAAATGGTTCTTCAGAGTGATGCCATAGAAGAACCATTTCTGGTTCCATTTTGCACCTTTAATTTTCTGTGTAGTACATCAAACTATCCAGCTTCAGCTGGACCTATGACTTGACAATGTCCAAGCAAACCGACACTAATTCGAGTGAAACATCGAGCAAACCCGGCAGTGGTATGGAGGATAAAGTAGCTAGCACAATCAAGCTAGCCATGGCCGAACTGCGTCAATTCATGGAATCCAAGGTCACAGAACTGAACGATACACTTGACAAAATGCGCCACGACATCTCCACCTGCACTTGACAAAATGCGCCACGACATCTCCACCTGCACAAAGGATGTGTCTAAAATACGATCAGGCGCTTCATTTCTTTCTAAGCGTATGGACACCACAGAGAAGACCAGTAATGACAACAGGTGTAAGATAACAGAGTTGGAAGCAAAGGTTGCTGATCTGGAGGACCGGAGTCACCGCAATAACATCCGAATCCGAGGGATACCTGAGGGCACAGAGGGCTCCAACACCTGCCGGTACATAACCACATCCCTTCCCAAATGGTTTCCTTCTTTGGATGACCAGAATATTGAAATCATGAGAGCTCACCGTATTGGACCTCAGCATTACAACTCTTCTTTTTCATCCAGAACGCTCATCTGTAACATGTTACGGTTTTCTGACCGCGACAGGATTCTTCAGGCCGCCCAACGCTCTCCCCTGAAACTCGGCGGCAAAGACATTCTCTGCTCGCAGCGAGGAAGCTGGGATTCCAGACGTTCCTGTTGTACCCTGCCAGACTGAAACTGATCCGGGGATCCACTCCACTTTTAATATCCCAAAGAACCTTAATTCTTAGTTATTGGGTGCCGGGTGATGGCATAAATGTGCAAAATAACCAAACCCCTCCATAGTATATATTGTACAATTGCAAATGAGGCTATACAAGGGCAGATAAACAAAATCACAATGCGGGTGTCTAAGCAAAGGAGTGCAGAAATGGTTCTTTAAAGAACCGGAAATGGTTCTTCTATGGCATCTCTCCGAAGAACCATTTCTAGTTCCAGGTTCAGGTTCGCACCTTTATTTTTCTGTGTGTATGCTCAGTTTTTGACATATCATTACAATTTTGACATGTTTGCTAATGAAGGTATGAGGATTTCAGAAATCATAGTGTTTTTTGTACACTTACAGTCTAGGAGGGCAATGCTATATCAGGATATAAGATATAGGAGTCTCTGGGTTACCGAAAATGGCTGAAGTCAGACAAATCTTTCGTTGAATCCATCCTGATTCGGGGCAACCTCCTCTTGAGAGTATATAACTGGACCGGAACTACACTCATATCCTTTCTGTTCCAATAGTTTAGAGAGGGGAGAGCACTTCCACTTGAGGGAGTTGTTAGCAAGTTCCGAACACGAGGAGGAAATTCTCTCAGAAAAAACATTTCAACAACATATATCTGTTCATGTTTCATCTCTCTATAGCCCAATGAGTCAGACCCATGGAATGCTATGCTAGCTAGACCACCCATAGGCCCTGACCATTGAAGTATTAGCCTATATTATTGCAATGAGGTGTGAGTAAGCCCAGCGTATGGGGGGCTTTTATTTTGAAGTTCTGCTTCCATGCACAAGAAGCAGAAAATTGTCTGTCATCCTGAATACATTGCTGAGAGAGAGACAAGACCCACACACACCATCCTGAGAAGTCAAAGTAACTCTATGCAGTTGCTTTCGCTGGGAGACGTATTTTGTAATTTGCCAATGCATAGATGTCAGACTTTATGGGAAGCGTAACTTGCATAGCTTTCCATGGGTCTGATTCATTGGGCTAATCTCTTCACAATATAAAAAATTTCAAATCACTTCAGGAATTGTGCTTCCAACATTTATTTGACAAGTCACATGTGTCACATGGCGGGCTGCCCACAGGATACAGTAAAAGTTTAATTGCAGTAGAAGTTGTATCACAGCAGGTGTTTCAAGGGGGCTCTGTTTACATGGAGCAACTCCCACTTTTGATTGGTTGAATCCATTCAACATCTAAGTGAAGACCGGATATCTGGTAAAGTATGTAAGAAACTGATTTTAGCTGGCATGTCAAAGTGTTAAGAACTCATTTTTCATTTTTTTTCATTTTGAGTTTGATGATTGTAGCGCTCCCTTTTGGATGTTACGGGTTTCGAAGCTCCAGCTTTAACAGGCTTAACAAGAATCAGCAAAAGCATTAGTGACACCCTGTATTGGACAATTTTTGCATAATTAGCGCAAACAAGGTTGATTTCTTCTACAGGAGATATGTGCCAAGTTTCATGAAGATTGGACACACAGTCAGTGAGTTATGACCATTTTTCTGCTTAGCCACTTACATCAGTTGAACTTGTGGTGTGATGAGAGTTACAGACCAAAACATGATATGCACTATAGTGCCACCATTTGGCCAATATGCTGCTTTGCATGAGAGTGGGGGGCCATAAGAGCCCACCTGCCAAATATGGTTGCTTCTGAGCTGCAGACACTTTTAGCGGAGAAAAAGAAGAAAAAAAAGGAAGAATTCCAATAAATACAACAGGGTTCCAGCACTATGTGTTTCTGTGTGCTTCCCAATTGACTAATGTAAAAAATGATATGTACACTGTGAGAACTTTTTTTAGCTCCTTGCATATGTCCCACCTTGCCCGTACAGATAGAGTCTATTCAAGAAATGACTTAAAGACATTGCACCCCTTAAGCAGGATCCATGCCCATTGGGCAAATGATTTGACAGTGACAGTATAAGCTTGATTCATCATTTTGGAATAGTTCTACATCTCAATGATAGAACTGACACAAGTGCAGGGAACCCAAGAACAGACACACAGACTGGAGCTTAGTTTTCAAGCAGTGTATTTGACAGATAGTTACAGCGTGATTGGGTCGGGCTGTAGGAGCTGTGGCTGGCATGGCTCAGGTAGAGTGGCAGCGGAGGCAGTCTGTGACAAGGAGACGATGAATTAGAACGAACAATAGGAAACTCAATCAGAGCTATGACAAGAACTTCAAGAGTAACTTGGCTTGAAAGGTAAAGACGTTTACTAAACTGGTCACTAACCAACAGTCTAGCAGCTGGCAAACAGCACACTAGAAACTACGATCTGACGAAGACTGCAGGCACAGCAGGGAATAAGTAGTCAGGTAGATTGACGGACACACCTGCGGAATGCAGCTCCAACCTATACGCCCACCACACACCGACAGAGAGAGAGAGGGAGAGAAAGAGAGCTGACAGGCGTCTGCCATGTCAAGAACATGCAGGTAAAATAGTGCCTGACATGTTGCCGTTTGAAAAATTGCCAATTTGTCCTGATTGTGGCCATATTCAACATGACCAAATGTGTTCTGACACACATCTGGGCCATTCTCAAACATGTATGTGAAATTTGGTTGCTCTGACACCAGGCATTTAGGAATTATGCCTCATTTCTTATTTGCATGTCTTCACCATCAGAGTTTGTCCTTCCATCAGGTGGTGCCCAAAAAACAGAGGGCCTGGGTCAAACTGGTAAGCCCAACTCAGGGTAGAGGAGCACTGTGGGGGCAGAGGGGACATATATATCGCCCTCTTTATTAGAGTCCTTGGGGCGAGGTCACTGCCTTGGGTAGCAACCACTTTGAGCCTCTGAGCTTCTTAGGCAATGCAAAGCTGGGGTTTGCAGTTCTCGGGTGCGTCGATGGCTTCCTGGGAGTCTTTGACAGCAGTGATGGTAGCTCAAGCGAGTGTAGGTCCTTGGAGAAGTCAAGGGCAGCAGGCTTAGAGAGAGCCATACAGAAGCTTGAAAACCAGGCCACTCCAAAGCCCACTACAGAGCTTTACTTTATGGAAGGGAAAGGCTTTCTGTCAGACACATTTTACATCAGAGGAAGAGAGGGGATGAGGAGGAAGACGAAAGAAAGGGAGGAGAAAGAGAGGTCAGAAAGGATTGAGTGGGTGTAATGAGAGAGCCAAAGGATGTGTAAGGAAGGAGGAGTGAGGAAAAAAGACGAGGGGGAATAAGAGAAATGAGGAAGAAGAGAGACAGAGTATAGCAGAGAGTGATGAAGATAGAGATGGAGAGGATAGGCAGAGAGAGAGGGGAGGGATTTCAGTCTTTAAGAAAAAGAGAGGAAGGAAAGGATGGGCGGGGGGGGGGGGAGAGAGAGATAAACCAGCTGTATGATAGATACCTTGGGTCAGAAAGTTGCCAGACCTCAGCAGCTTCTCCTCTCTTCCTCTCTCTCTGATGATGGAGACCCTGGCAGGAGCGGAACTCTGCTTTCCACACCTCCTCAACACCTCCTGCAGGAAGCCAATGCGTCCTCCCTCCGAAGCCATACTCCTCCATATTCTGTTGTCCTCTATCTCTCTGCTCACTGTGGCTGTGAACCTGCTGGTCATCATCTCCATCTCCCACTACAGGCAGCCATAGATTTTGTCATATACAAGACTTTCAAAAAGAAAAGCATCATGGCCTAGAACATAGAAATTGTTGTACCATTGATGAGAAGAACTAAGTTGCTAAATAATGCTTTTGTATGCTGCTTTTTATAATGCTTGATATCTGCTACATCTAGTGATAAAATATATTACTGATATTCATATACTACAAATTTAAATTCATGAATATAATGCTTCTGTTTCACTCCAGGCAGCTCCACACCCCCACCAACCTCCTCCTCCTCTCCCTGGCTGTCTCGGACCTCCTCATGGGCCTCTTGATGCCGTTTGGTATCATCTTTGCAGGGGGTTGTTGGTTTCTGGGTGACCTCATGTGTAGTGTATCTTGCTTTGTTGTCTTTAGCATCATCTCTGTCTCAGTAGGAAACATGGTGCTTATATCAGTTGACCGCTACGTGGCTATTTGTGACCCTCTGCGTTACCCCACCAAAGTCACTCCCGGAAGAGTTAAAATCTGTGTGTTTCTGTGTTGGTGCTGTGCTTTTTTGTATTGCAGTCTAATTCTAATGGATCAACTAACACAACCAGGCAGGTATAATTCCTGCGTTGGAGAGTGTGTGGCTGTCATTAACGACAATGCAGAAGCTGTTGACCTTGTTTTTGGCTTTATTGCTCCAGTTACTATCATCATAGTTCTGTATATAAGAGTATTTGTGGTGGCTGTGTCTCAGGCTCGTGCCATGCGGTCCCACATTGCAGCTGTCACACTTCAGGTTTCAGTGACTGCTAAGAAATCTGAGAGGAAAGCAGCCAGGACTCTTGGTATTGTCATAGCTGTGTTTCTAATATGTTTCTGTCCATATCATTGTGTCTCTCTGGCAGGCCAGAACACCTTGGTCAATGCTTCATCTGAGGCATTAGTGGTCTGTCTGTTCTATGTTAACTCCTGTTTAAATCCTGTGATCTATGCCCTTTTCTACCCCTGGTTCAGAAAAACTATTAAACTGATTGTTACACTTCAGATACTGCAGCCTTACTCCTGTGAGGCCAACATACTGTAGAGAGAGGATGTGGAGTGATTGAAATAAGACCTTTTCTATGAAGGAGCAAATGTGTTTGTTCATGTAGTTCATGAATCAATGAAATCAAAAGCCCAAAAGTCGGAACAAATTAAAAAACATGCTCCTGTTCTGTATATTCTGTATGTGATAGAAATGTAGAAATCTGTGGAAATCATATCAGACAATTTGTGTCTCCCTCTGCTGTTCATTTTAGTATTACACCTAGAATACAACCTGTTATGGGACTGACATTTGCCTTAGCATTGTGGGCCTTTAGGCAATACTCTTATCTGTACCTGCTTACAACATGTGAGCAGTTACAGGTTCAGTGTCTTACTCAAGGACACTTGGACCGGATGTGTGGCTGCATATGGACACACATTGGCTGCTGCAGATATGAAACCTGTGTCTTTTCAGTTACAGGACTGTCTCTAGCTCTGACTTGGAATTAATGCACATCATATTCAGCTTTTAGTTCAAAAGGATATTTTTGTTTGATTGTAATATAGGCCTACATTTTCCTGTGTTTTGTCTCCATCCTCCCAGTCACAGTCATAAGCACCATGAAATGTTTTTAGGCAAACACCAGTTTCATGTGAGCTGTGAATTCAATATTGCATGTTTATGTTAGACGTAAGCTGCTGGTGCGGCCTTTGCTAGATTGATCGTTTGGGTTGCTGGACCCAGGGTGAAGTCATAGCATGTCTATGTGAGATGGTCCGAAATTTCAAATTTGATTTATTTTGCAGAGCAATGCTTAAGCTTTTCAATGTATGTGCATGCCAGAGCATGTACAATATCATTACAAAACTTACAGCAAACATTTAGAGTTAGTCTTTTATTTTCTTCCACAATACCTTTTTCAGGTGAAAGAGAAATATTTGTTGTCTGCATGTGCCATTGAATAGGACCAACTGCAGCCTTGGGGCAGCACAGGTAATGTAGAGCCATGCCAGCCTGAACTCCCTTCCATCCAACTAAAATAATGTTTTTTACTCACACCAAGAAAAATTCAGCCAGTTTTTCCAAACATTGTAACAGGTCTAGGTACACATACTTGGCATTTGAATCAATCTTTCTTTTAAGACCCATATTGAATATTGGTAACACTTTATAATAACCATCATTAATAAATGGTAAATTGATAGTTAATTAATATTTAGTTAATAGTTATTTTACTGTTAACAAACAATGGAATGATCATTAATAATGTTTTCTAATTATTAGTAATGCTATAATTTATGTTATTTTATCATTAGTTTGTGTAATATGAAATCATTTGTTTATAAATTAGTATCATAGCTGATAAAAATTACATTCTGATTACATTAGTAAACTATTTATTAACAGTTTATTGTTGCACACATAAGATTTTATATACTATATTAAGTATTTGTTAATGATTACCAAATGATCTGTAAACCTTTAAGAATACATGTAAAACATCTATAAACATTACATAGGTAGATGGACCAGATATTTGTAGTACTTTGTTAATAGTTAATAATTGGTTTGTAAACCATCTATAAACATTATTTGGATGGCTTTTATAAAGTTGCAACAGATGATTATAATATCTTGTTAAATGGTTAATACATACTTTGTAAAGCATCTATAAACATTATTTAGATAGATAGTTAATACTTTGTCATTGGTTAATAATTGATTTGTATACCATCTATAAACATTATTTGGATGGCTATTATAAAGTTGCAACTGATGATTATAATACCTTGTTAAATGGTTAATAAATCCTTTGTAAAACATCTATAAACATTATGTAGATAGATAGTTAATACTTTGTCAAGGGTTAATAATTGGTTTGTATACCATCTATAAACATTATTTGGATGGCTATTATAAAGTTGCAACGAATGCTTATAATAATTAGTTAATGATTAATGAGTGGTTTATAAAGCATCAAGTAACCCTAATCGGTAACCCCTCCTTTTACGGTCCCCTTATTACTACGTATTTACCTGGTAAATACATGGTAAATTATAGTATATTATTGGGTACATCTTCTTAAATACTGGGTACGTCCTTGCAGATGTTTTTACAATTTACTCAGTAAGTAAGCTGAAACTGTACTGTAAAAGGAAGTCTTGTTTGTTTCCATGGTATTACCATATCCTTTGTAATAGATTATTCCATTGTCCATGCAATAAACACAAACTTTTACCATGTATGTTCTGCAACGTTACTAAGTAAGACATTACAATTTACGGAGTAAGTAACCTGAAACTGTACTGTAAAAGAAAGCAATGTTTAATCCCATGGTATTACAAAGTCCTTACCACATCCTTTCATCAAAATGGATGGTTTCCTTTCCCATGCAATATGGACAAACTTGTATCATATGTTCCATAGTGTTACTAACTAAAACATGACATTTTATTGAATAAGTATGATGAAACAGGAGAACTGCAGGAGAAACTGAGTACTCCAATTTGACAATAAATGAAATAAGTAAAGCTCTCTGAATTAATAAATGGCGGTGCCTCCACTTAGTAGTGTTTAAAGAATTTAAACAATATCTACTAAGAATTTCAATTACTACAATTAACCTGAACTCAATGCCCCCCTTTGAAGTATGTGACTGTATAAAATTACCACAACTCAACACCAGATACTTTAAATGCAAACCAATTGCCTTTAGTTATGCAACTAGCAAGATATGAAATATAAAAACAGAAAATAAAAAACAATTTACAATTATCAAAGCAAATGCCCAGATATTCCAATATCAATCTTTTACATTCCACAGAGGCAAAGTGTGTACCTTAAAATTAACTGACCAAGCTTACTTTCTTTAGCTTATTCTCAAATGAAATACAGCAATTGTGGATACACACACACACACTCAACAACAGTCTTTGGAATAATAGTAGGCCTACTAAACTCAATAAAAATGTGCAGGCCTGAGTCGTTGCTGGGGTGCGTAAATTGTCTTTTATTTTCTGTTTTTATATTTCACATCTTGCTAGTTGCATAACTAAAGGCAATTGGTATAATGGAATAATCAATTACAAAGGATATGGGAATACCATGGAAACAAACAAGGCTTCCTTTTACAGTACAGTTTCAGCTTACTTACTGATTAAATTGTAAAAACATCTGCAAGGACGTACCCAGTATTTAAGAAGATGTACCCAATAATATACTATAATTTACCATATATTTACCAGGTAACTCGTAGTAATTAGGGGACCGTAAAAGGAGGGGTTACCGATTAGGGTTACTTGATGCTTTATAACCCACTCATTAATCATTAACTAATTATTATAAGCATTAGTTGCAACTTTATAATAGCCATCCAAATAATGTTTATAGATGGTATACAAACCAATTATTAACCCTTGACAAAGTATTAACTATCTATCTAAATAATGTTTATAGATGTTTTACAAAGGATTTATTAACCATTTAACAAGGTATTATAATCATCAGTTGCAACTTTATAATAGCCATCCAAATAATGTTTATAGATGGTATACAAACCAATTATTAACCACTGACAAAGTATTAACTATCTATCTAAATAATGTTTATAGATGTTTTACAAAGGATTTATTAACCATTTAGCAAGGTATTATAATCACTCGTTGCAACTTTATAATAGCCATCCAAATAATGTTTAGAGATGGTTTACAAACCAATTCTTAACCATTAACAAAGTGTTACAAATATCTGGTCCATCTATGTAATGTTTATAGATGTTTTGCATACGATTTCTTAAAGGTTTACAAATCATTTGGTAATCATTAACAAATACTTAATATAGTATATAAATATAATGTGTGCAACAATAAACTGTTAATAAATAGTTTACTAATGTAATCAGAATGTAATTTTTACCGTCTCTTATCAGCTATGATACAATATATAATTTATAAACAAATGATATTATATTACACAAACTAATGATAAAATAACATAAATTATAGCATTACTAATAATTAGTAAACATTATTAATGATCATTTCATTGTTTGTTAACAGTAAAATAACTATTAACTAAAGTTTAATTAACTATCAATTTATCATTTATTAATGATGGTTATTATAAAGTGTTACCTGAATATCTTGTGAAGAAGCTAAAAACTTTTCAGTTTCAGAAACAAGTCTTGTTCTTCTTTTGAAGCCAGAAAGAGGCTGGCAGCAGCTACCTCTCTGCCTCTGCTTGACTATGTAGATCTGTTATATATGCATGCTTCTGTTCAGTAGGCCTACTTAGGAATGTTAGATAGAGTTTATCATGGTGCATTAAAGGATAAGTTCAGTGATTTTGGACCTATATATAATGCACATAACTGTAATTCTTTGATCCACAGCAGTGGTGAAAGTAACTAAGTAAATTTACTCAAATACTTTACTTAAGTACAATTTTGAGGTACTTCCATTTGATGCTACTTTATACTTCCACTCCACTACATTTCAGAGGGAAATATTGTACTTTCTACTCCACTACATTTATTTGACAGCTTTAGTTACTTTTCAGATGGAGATTTGACACAATGGATAATATACCAAGCTTTTAAAATACAACACATTGTTAAAGATGAAACCAGTGGTTTCCAACCTTTCTGGCTTTTGACGTCTTACAAAAAGCAGTGTGTAGTCGGGTCACATTTCAGATGTCTATGAGTTGTTAACAGCTCCACCAAATAGTGATTTTTCCCTCTAAACCTCACATGGTTTCATTTCAATAAATGTTCAAATGATCCAATATTTCAGCAAGAATCAAAGATTAGAGAAAAAGTCCAAAAACTGAAAACAGATTTGTGTATCAGAACTTTGTTTTTTCTTCTTTCCTCTCCCATTAATCATCTCACGACCCCTCAGATTTATCCGGTGACCCTTTGGAGGGGCCCGACCCCTAGGTTGGGAACCACTGGACTAAACTAGCTAACTGTATATAAAGTAGTTCAAACTAGCTCCACCTCCAGCAGCTACAACAGTAACATGCTGCTTACACACTGATGCTTCAGTATTAATAATCTAATGATGTCATATATAATAAAATATCAGTCAGAGGGACCAAACCACTACTTTTACTTTAATACTTTAACTACATTTTGCTGCTAATACTTATGTACTTTTACTTAGGTAGGATTTTTCATGCAGGACTTTTACTTGTAATGGAGAATTTTTACATTGCTGTATTGGTACTTTTACTTAAGTAAAGGATCAGAACTTCTTCCACCACTGATCCACAGACAATATTGGCTCCTAAGTCAGCTGTCAGCTGATGGTGAAACAGCGAGCTCCCGTTGCTAGCCTCGTTAATAATCACCTTTTCCAATGATGCTCCTGCTTTCACCTTAGGTGATAATGCTCATCCAAATGTATGTATGATTTCTTAACCCTGCAATCATACCCTTAGGGTTTGGAATCCAGCCTCTCTCTATATGTGTTAGTGTCATAGTTATGGCTAAAAAATTACAATCATTTCATGGCATTAATTCCAGATCCAGATCACCAACAAAATCTAATCAATTGCTGTCCACCAATTTCATAGAAATCTGTTACGTTTTTGATATATCCTGCTGACAGACAAATTAACTAACATAACCTCCTTTTCAAAGATAAAAAATTACATGAGGACAACAAACTCATAACAAAATTTGAGATGTTTATTAAAGTAAGTTGATTTCTTTCTTTTTTCTTTTTTAAAGCAAAAGTGTTAAATATAAAAAAAAAAAAAAATAACACACATGAGTTGTAAAATGTGATTAAATATAACCTTCATTGTGACCCTCTGCTGAGTATTCTCTCTCTTGCACACACACACACACACACACACACACACACACACACACACACACACACACAGTAGAGGTTTTGGGAGTCATTCAGAGGCTCCAGAGAGTGTGTTTTGCTTGCAGACACAACCTGCAATGGAAAGAGAGAGAATGGCAACGTTAATATATATTTCCACGACAGTGGCCATTTATCTGAGCTTATAATGATCATTGCAACCAACCTGTCAGCACACACTGACAGTGTCTGCCTGCTCCTCCTCCATTATGCCAGCGATGCAGAGGTAATGTGCAGCGACGGGCGGTGAGTTGGCCTGGTCTATGTGTGGAGGAGCCGGAGTGACACCGGTCTGCTGGATGAACTGCTGCAGGTTACATTGCCTCAGCTCCTTATTCAGCTCCTCAATCACCTGCCATCTGTCCTGGGCGACGCAGACAAAATCACACTGTCAACAACACCAAGACTGGGTTGAATACATTGGTAGAAACATGTGAGCCCTCCCATCCTCTCTAGCCATCCCCAAAGTGTCATCAGTCACAATGCATTGAAAAATCACTGTTTCACTATTTGTTAGCTAATTCTCCAACGTATACCAATTTAACAATAAATGGCAAACAATGTACAAAATTTTACTTAATGGCATACCAGTAGGCGTACATAAAAATTCTAACCTCTAATAATACCATCACAGATTTTTTAACAATCCTTCTCCTATCATATAAAACCTCCAACTTAACAACTTCAAAAATGACGAAGTGACAACATGGTTTGGCTGTGAAAACCCTGTTTCCTTTTCCTAAGACACAGTGGTTGCATCCCAGTGGCTGAATTTATTCATTTTAATGAATTTGGAATTTTTGATGCTCAAGATTATGTGATTTGTTATTATCCCAACCACAGACACACACACACACACAAACACCTTTGAATCCCACCTTATGCCCCACCCTAATAGGCTACATCAAATTACGGAAACAAGACATCACTGAAATGTTGTTTTCCTTGTGACTAGTGTCCTTGTGTACATAGTGGTACTGCAATATATATTTTAGCCAGATGGGGGCAATGTGAACCATTGTTTGAAGAACAAAACAAAGTGTTTCCTGGCATTTTCTAACCATTTGAGTAAGTGACAGCCACATTCAAGAAAGCAATGAGGAGGAGAGAGCACTAAGTAATGGAGCTGAACAAAAAAAAAAAAAAATCAAAATTGCAATATGAATGACTTCTGAACAAGTTGTTTTAGGGCTGCAGATAATCTTTGGTCCATGAATCAAGTACAATATTGGTGAAAACCTTTCATCATATTTAAACTCAGTAAATCCTGCACACTGACATCTATTTTCACTTTTCTGTTCTAAAAAATGTATGACAAGAAAAACTTTTTTTTTTGTCAGTATCTTACACCTACTACATAAGGTGTTAGATGAGGAAGGATTTGTACCTGTAGCTTTCCCTCTGCATCTTGTATCTCCTTCTCGGTGTCTGATACCATTGTGTCCAGTTCTTCTCCCTGCTGCAGGCGGTGGTGGAGCTCCTGCTGCAGCGGCCCCAGGGCCTCCTCCGGCTGCGGAGTGCCCGGCCGAGAGCTTCGTCTGTGGGCTTCAAGTCGGATGTCCTGCCCCAGATGGGCAGAATGAGTCTGGAACTCCTTGAGCCGGTAGCAGTGGTCATCCAGTGACAAATGGATCTGGTCTAGACGTCTGTGCATATCTGGATAGTACAGTTAATGACAATGTTAACATTTAGAGAACCATGAGGAACATGGGACAGCGGCACTCCAAAAATCCAGAACCAGGTGCATGCACTTTGGTGCTCTGATGAAGGCTCCATGCCGAAACACATTGATGCCAACAATAAAAAAATGGTAAACTGAGACCAAATCTTGCTGAGTGCCACTATCCCATGTTCCTCATGGTTCTCTTCATGTTTTAACGATAGCAGAGCACCCAGCCAAAAGCGCCACAAGAGGAAGCGCACCAACTCTACATTTGAAACATGTTAACATGTTAACATTTACTCTGAGGTTTTAGAAATGCAAGAGGATAGTGTACAAGTACATGGCGGGAAATGTGGAAAATATTGTATGGAAAATATATTGATTTTTAAAGTCCCCATGAAATGAACTCCCATTATTTTTACTTCCCGGAAAACAGAGTATCTTTCATGGTGACCTCATGCTGCACTAGCAGGCGTAAATATACATTTCTAACCAATAAAACCATCCGATTTTTGAACAATCCTGCCCTTCCGCACCCCTCCCATCAAATCCCATCAAATCTCTCCCAGACTTATATTCCATTGGTTTAGACTTTTGAATGATCCATCACTGCAGTATGTAACATCCTGTTTCAACAGGAAAATGCATCAAATCAGGGAAGTAAAAATGCCATTTCAAGGGGTCTTTAAAGAAGCCCTTTATCCTGTGAAAATTTTAATTGAGTTTGACCATGTACCTTGTTCTTTATCCATCTCTGCCTGTAACTGTTCCTCCCAGTGCTCTCCATGCATCAGCTCTGCCTCGTTCTGCCTCAACCTCAGCTCCAGTACCTCCAGTTCCTCCACTGCGCCCAGAGTCAGACCAGATACTGGAGTTGAGGACCTTTCCTGCTCCCAGACCTCAGTCTCCCTCTCTAGAGCTTGAAGCTGAATCTCCAGGTCTCGTAGCCTCTCCTGCTGCTGCAGGATCTGCCTAAATACCTCCTCTTTGAAGGGGTAAGATGAAGGCACTCTCGCAGGGTTGAGAGGGTCCAGGAAAGGGACGGGGGAAGCCCTCGGTTCTGGAGAGGCTCTGGGTGAGGGTGACCATGCCCTGTTTGCTTTAGTCCTTCTGGGAACTGTTGAGGGGCCCAGATTGAAGGTGAGAGCCTTCTGTGGCTCCCTGTGCTTGAGGGGCTCGGGCTCTGGGTGTCTGGGCAGGGGGAAAAGCCTCTCTGTGGTTGAACCATTTGGACCGTCGCTCAGGCTGGGACCCGTCCTCCGCAGAATGAACTGGACTTCTGCAGCCAACTGTCCCAGCTGAGCCAGAGACTTCAGAGGACAGTCTTCGGCGACTAGCTGCCTCTCAGTTCCCCGCAACTTCAGGATAAGAACGTAACGACCTGTCTGGCCTGGGGAATACAGAGATAGGTGAAAGATTAAGATTTGACAGCATGTTATGTTATGACCAACAAACAGCTGAATTCAAAGTCACAAGAAAACAGCATTTCAATGGTGTCTTTCTTCCGTAATTTGACGTATTTTTGGTTGAAACAAGATGTTGGATTGGGACATAATGCAGGGAGGGACACTGTTCAACAGTGGGGGGGTCGGACCAGAACAAACATGGAAAGTGACTCAGTGCTTTGCAGATAATCTTGAGCTTCACAAATTCCAGATTCTTGAAAATGAATTAAATTCCAGCTACCAGGATGGAACCATGGTGTCTGAAATAAAAATATGCCATTTTCCAAAATGTTTTGTAAATCTTTTGGCTTATTGTTAAATATTGTGTATGTTATATTTTAATTAGCAAACAAGGTAAAAAAAAAAAAAAAAAACGCCTTGTTACTTGAAACATGATGCATGGCAGTGAACTAGAGACTTACCGATGGCCTGAGCAAGAGCGATGACCACATCCTGACAGGAAGTGTTCAGTGATAGGCCACACACCACTCTGACCACACCCTCCACCCACACCTTCAGCTCCATCTGCAGCTGTCAGTCACACTCAACACAACACAGGTCCACCAGCTATACCTGTATGGAGACACAGGCAGACATGTCGGTAAACTTAATCCATCACACTGGGGATATAATTCATAATCCCAGCCCAGACAGATCACAACCCTGCAATATTTTCTGGGATTTGTACTGAGTAACAGCAGCAACCCAGTTTAGGGCAACAGATGTTTCATGTGGTGACAAGTGGGTGGTACATGGGACACCACAGTGGGGGGGAATAGGGGTACTGAATACCGAATCTAATTAATAGATATTTTAGACTTTAATTTAAAAAAAAAATCCAAGTAAGAAAGTAAAATAAAATAAGAAAAACAGAGCGCGGGCTATCTTTGTTTATTTCAAGAATAACTAAACTCCAAACCCAAATCTTTGGTGAAGCCTGACGCCTAATGGTAAAAAGTAGGGTACTGCACTGCTCATCTGCTATTGGCTGGTCTTTGTGCCAGGTGATGTCACCACCTGTTGTGCTCTATGGAAGGTGACATCACCTGGCACAAACACCAGCCAATAGCAGACGGCCAGTCTGCTATTCAAGATTGTCCATATTAGCCGACGCACCCGAAATAAACAATAGAATTCTGTTTTTGTTTTTTTTGTGTGAGGACTTAATGTTTGTTCCAAGACTTTAATGTCACACTGCTCTGGTTTTGAAACAGGGTTTCTTTGAAATCTGCAAAACTGCAAACAAATAAAGCTTTCTCAAAAATATAATGCAGCAACTGTTGCAACAAGCGGGAACAAGCAGGAATACAATTCATGGCTCAGTTTGTCCTGTGCAGACTGAAACATAATCGTCCTCCCTAGACGGATTTTGTACGAGGGAAAGTTTAGCTGTGACAGCCAATTAGCGCTATCAGAGCAGCGTCCAAAACCCAGAATTTCAATCAGGGATGTGTTTGATAAGTGATCGGCAAACTAATGTGTGGAGGTGTGTTTGACTTGTGGATGGGTAGACAGAGATGTTTGTCACTCAGCATTTCCCAGATAGATTGTTTTGAATGGATTGTTTCAGGTCTTTGGGAGTGATGGTGCAATACTAAAGCTCCCATATTCTACACGTTCCAGTGTTTTATTTTCTGTCTTGAGGTCCATTCAAAGCTGTGTGTGTGGTGTCATGTACCAAAAACACTCTCAATCCATTTTTACGTGATCATTTTCCAGCATCTGTTTCTGTCGCTGTGTCTTTAAGGCTCATTAATATTAACAACCCTCAGTTCCGATTGGCTAACCGTTTCGAGAGTGAAACGTGAGACGCCGCGGCCCGGGCAGCTACAGGTAGGGAAAACTCTATTAGTCTATTATTTCTTACAAAGATGATAATGAGCGAACCTTTGTGACGCCACAATGTTACGGAAGTCCAAACGGCTCATTTAGAGGCTCGCTTTTCTAATATGGATTGTGTGGATTTAGTTGGCGACACTGCGTTTTGATACTTTCACCATGTTTAGATAGACCATCCAACTCCTTTATAATCACAGAGGCAAGGGGAATCCTGTTTTACACCATATGGGACCTTTAACAAAAAAAAAAGTGCCCAGAGCCACTCAAACTTGAGTTTTGCTCATGTCTGTCATGGGAACACTGTGACTTTCTGACCTCGCTCTTTCCATACACTACTGTACCTGCCTCCTGGGTGATGCATGAGCGCTGAAAGCTGAGCCAGCCTGAGAGCGGAGACAAGTATAATATATCACTTTCTCATGGTGTCAGTATCCAGATTAGGGCCAGCCACTAACCCACACGCATGTTTTAGAGATTTTCTCACATATTACACGGGAAAAGCACGCAGCCACAGAAACAGAAACCTGGTCAGGAGCCAAACAGTGGCAGAGTATCTACACAAGATGAGAGCAGATGGATTGCAGCACCACATTCTGCCCCTATCACCCTCTGACGCTCTCAATTTCTCTCTATTTCCCCTCTCTCTCTTTTCTCTCTCATGCCCTACTTTCCATCCTGGACCTCAGTCTCCCCACACTCCTCTTCATGTAATGTTTGTGTGCGTGTGTGTGTGTGTGTGTTGGGGGGGGCGGGGGTCAGGATTTACAATCTGGAGTGGAGAGATGAACTGGAGAGACCGGTTCTGACTTCAGACTGCTGCTCTACTCTCTCCGTTTGGCAAAAGCTCAAAGCACTGATACTGATACTAGACAGACAAGTGGGCATGGTTGTTGCTGGAGTTACAAAATAAATTGCACTTAGAGGAACACTGTGAAATGCATTTTACATTAGAATATCAAAAATATCTATTGTTATGTGTTATTATATTTCCCACATAAAACCGGCCGAGTGATGTATGAGCAGGCAGGCTGCAGAAATGTTCATCACAGCACGATGCTATTCTGTTTTCTCGCCTCAATTGGAAAACTTTTTCTTGCAGCAGCTCTGCTTTTATTTAGAACTGAGAGGAGAGCTCATACATAACGGCTCCAAAGGTTTTATTGATTACTTTCAAAGCAATAACTGGACCTAACCCTACATTACATTTGTGGAACTTTTATCTCCTTATGTACAACTCAGACAAAACTCTTTTGATTGTTCCCAAGTCTGGATTAAAGTCCCGGGGTGATCCAGCATTTTCAATCAGGACCCTAAAAAAAAAAAATGAAGAGCTGCAAATTCTACTTCCTCATTTGAGAAAAAAACTCAAAACCCATCTGTGAAGTATTGCTTTTTATGCTTTTCTAAAATAAAAAAAATAAAAAAATAAAAATAGTTTGTGCTGTTCTATGTTGTATTCACTATCATTTTAATGTCACACTGTAAAAACTCATAGTGCAATTTAGTGAAATCAACTCATCTTTATCCATTAACACAATGTATGTAGATGTGTTTGTTAATTTCAACTTAAAAGTGCTAGTTATGAGTTAGTCATGACTTAAAACCATGAGTTCACATCTTGTGACTTAAAATTACAAGTGTAAAGAACAGCTTATAAAGCATTCACTAAACTCAACACTGTTCGTTTTGTTAGCAGACTTCCCAGTATGCATTGCATTCGGTTTAACTCTCCAGAAACTCTTCCTTCTTCTGGTTTGAATGAAGTTACAGGATAGAGACTTGTTATGTCTGTATGTTTGGTGAATCATAGGTCAATTTCTGAGAGGAACTCGAACTTAAACCTCGCAAACCTTGTGAAAAAATAAATAACACTGGATTTAATATAATAACACTGTACATTGTCCCTTTTAAATAAATAAAATAAATAAATACAATTTCAGTTCATAAATTAATGGATTCAACTTGGAAACACAAATCAGCATGACTAGACATTTGTTGATTGAACTTATTGTCTTAAGTTCACTCAGTTAGCTTCTACAACTAACTAATGATCTTTGACCTAACTATTCAGTACTACTCCAGTCAACTCACAATTTTAAGGCAGCAAGGAAACTTATGTTTTTAAGTTGAACTGCCTTAATATTTTTTGCAGTGCACTGTCTCTCCTTTGTAAAGCACTTTGCAACTGTGTTTTTGACTGAAGACCCTCTAAAGATTTCAGGCCATTGAAAGAAGCTGAGGTTGAATGAATGAGAGTCTCCCACAGGCGTAAGGTTGCACTGAAACCACTGTGACACATCCACATCATATCAGCTCACCAGGCGGAGCGGCTCGTTGCCACAGGGCAAACAAAAAAACCCCCCAAAAAAACAGCATCAAACTCACAGCGCAATTAAGTGAAACCAACTCATCTTTAATCATAGATGTGCTGGTCAATTTCAACTCACAATAGCTAGTTATCAGCTTCATAACTTAAAAGCATGAGTTTGTGTCTCGTCACTTAAAGTTGTGAGTTGAAAGAATATCTCACCAGACGTTCACTAACACAATTTTACTCTCAGAAACCCTTCCTTTGGATTAAGTTACAGGTTAGAGATAGGTCAATTTATGCTATAATAATAATAATGCTAACCATGATGAAAATTAGATTTCAGTTCAATCCCTACTCTCAATAGTCTACAGATTTAATTCTTCAAGGTAGAGTCTCCTCTCTCTGTTACACATGGCAAGCAATGTTCACCACTTGACTTAATTTTTCCCATATGGTATAATAATTTTGTGACACATGAACAACTGACACTAAAAGCCTTCTCACTTTAGTTTAGTTTATTTATTCAACAATAAAACGCAAGATAGACACAATAAAGAAAATGCATCTCAGATTAATTTGACATGGATAACACAAAAAAAGTCAACAGACTTATTTCCATTGTGGTCCTTGATGTGTTAACAATAAGCAGAGGTGGAAAGTAACTAAGTACATTTACTCAAATACTGTACTTAAGTACAATTTTGAGGTACTTGTACTTTACTTGAGTATTACCATTTTATGCTACTTTATACTTCTACTCCACTACATTTCAGAGGGAAATATTGTACTTTTTACTCCAATACCTTTATTTGATAACTTCAATTACTAGTTACTTTGCAGATTCAGATTATTAATACAGAATATAATCAACTAATAAATTGTGATGTATTATTATAGATTACTGTAAACTACCCAGCAGTATATAAAGTAGTGGAAATCAGCCCCACCTTTTCCAGCTGCAACATTAAAGTGATGCTTACACATTAATGCATCAATAATTATAATTCAATAATATAATATATACTGTATTATTCTGAAATGGGCCATTCTGCATAATGAGTACTTTTACTTTTGTTGCTTTAAGTATATTTTGATGCTAATACTTTTGTACTTTTACTTAAGTAACATTTTGAATGGAGGACTTTTACTTGTAACAGAGTATTTTTATACTGTGGTATTTCTACTTTTACTTAAGTAAAAGATCTGAGTACTTCTTCCACCACTGACAAAAAGATGGCGCAGATGGAAACTAGTGAATGAATAAATAACACTGGACTGCAGTTGATCAAGAAGTGGATTCCACTAGTAAACAGTGGGCATTTGCTGATTGAACTTAATTTCCCTCAGTGAGCTTTACTGCATTAGTACAACTAATAATCTTCGACCTAAACAACTCAGTTTGACTCCGACCCCGCAATTTTAAAATTTGCAGCAAGGAAAAAAAAGTGTTTGTTTTTAAGCGGATGGATAGACTGGATGTTTTCTCACAGTGTGGATTTCCCCTGATGTGCAGGAGAAGACACGCAGGTTAGGTGAGGGCCAGGAATGTGGCAGAACACACTGACATTCCTGAAAGACACAGACTCCGCCCACATACCTCCACTCTCTACTGACAGAGACACCCACAACAGTTTAAACTCTAAACTTAATATCATCTTAATTTGGGCAAATATAAATAAGAAAGAAAAACTCCTCAAAAGCCTGGCAACTATTGTATATTTTATATATTAACTATATTCTGTGCTGTACTGCTATCAGGTTAGCCAATCTGTCATAAATCCTTTAAATCTCTTCTTTAGACTCACTTATAAAATAGTAAATATTTCATTTAAATTCGCCTTTTATCCTTTTATTCCTCATATCCTTTTTTTTTTAATATATATTTTTCTAGATGTTTTATTCTTTGGACCTTTGTATCAATTGTATCTTCTTCCTTTTGCTCCATTAGTTTTTTTTATGTAAAGCACTCTGTAAATTCTAAACTCTAAATAAAGTTTATAATTAGCATTATTTATAGTTATTATTATTGTTCTGCCAATTAACTCAAGAAGATCTGATATCCTCAAGATTTACAAAGTAGACTATTTACAATAAGATATTATGTTGATACATTTCAGGTCAATGGGCCCAAATTGGCATGTGGCCTCCAAAATAATTCATTAGAATGAGCTGTTTGGTTTGTATTTTCAGCATTAGTAAGTAAGTGGCATTAACACAAAGCAGAATACCTGTTCACTTCTAGATGGGACATGGCCGTAAGATTTACTATCATAAAAAACAAGTTAACCGCCATTCACACTGGAGGAAAAAAAATCACTGAAAAAAAAAAAATGAAATCATTCCCTGCAGCAACACTGCTTCTGGAGGAACTATTTTTAGAAGAAAATAAAAAAAAAGTGTCCTCTTTTCTTTATTGGCTACGCAGTAACGCTCCAGTCTGCTGTCTCAACCCAGACAGAAAGAAGACAAACCTGTTGTTAGAGCAGGGAGGAAGGAAGTATTACAACACAACTCTCTACCTGTTAGTTCAGGCGTCCCTCTGGCTCATGGCCGTCTTCGTCCCTCCAGCAGGTCGGACTGGATGAGTCTTCGGTCCAAACTGATGCTGTGCTCAGGCTGCCGGACCGCTGAGCGACTGGAACACACACTGGATCTACAGAGACACTACAGTACTGCTTCAGCGTGAGGAGGAGGAGGAGGGGGAGGAGGAGGAGGAGGAGGAGGAGGAATGGAGCTGTGGAATGCAGCCCTTCTGGGTGTGCTGCATAAACTTACACTGCTCTCTCTCTCTCTCTCTCTGTCTCTGAACAGTGATGTCACTCTGACACTCCAGCCAGGCTCCTCCCACTGTGCATCACAGATAAAAACAAAGGGGAGTATCTCCTCTTGCCACCCTGTTCTCTCTCCAAATTACTCACACTAACATTCCACTCTGCAAGTGTGTGCATGTATGTGTGTGTGTGTGTGTGTGTGTGTGTGTGTGTGTGTGTGACGGGGATTAACACCTCTGCTGGGCTGGTTTCTTCAATGGGTTAGCCGACCCTGTCTAATTACAGCAAACAAATAAGAGCAAACAAAGGAAAAAAAAACACACACACATGCACGCACTTATGCACATGCACACACACACACACACACACACACATGCATACAAACACACTCCCACAGAGTGCTGAAGAATGTAGATGGCCTTTGCTCATGACACACATGCTCCCGAGCAGCAGATGCCACTGTGTCTGTTAAGGATGTTGTTTTGCAATTCAACCACCGGATGGCAGTCTTCTACCTGCCATGTGCCATGCAAGAAATGAACCGAGGTGTACACACACATTTACCCTCAAAGATTTCCATCTGATCTTCACTTCCTTACACCCACTGCAACGTTTAGTGACAGCAAAGGAGAGAAATGCCTTGAGTCCACGACTGGCGAATGGAAGTGAAATACTTGCAGTTTAATTCCCTGCCAGCAAGAATGATAGATGCAGTGATTGTGTACCTGCGGGCGGGCCTGTCCACCTGCTCCTGCCTCTCTGTAGTGATGTCAGTCAGTGTGGATGAGGCGGTTGGGGGGTTGAAACAAACAGCTGCCTGCTGCCTGCTCGCCTGACGCTAATTATAGTCCCAACATGACGAGAGCCCACATCTGAGCTTCGGCAGCACAACAAGACCTGCAGACGTTTCAGGCAGATATTCAGCTGGGTCCAGAACAATACACTGTACAGTTTGTGCTTTGTGTTGTGTGCAGGATGCGGCAACCTGACCTAGCAACTAAGGTTCGACCTGTATGAGATTTTGAAGCTGAGCCATATTTTGTGCATATTTTCATGCCAAACATTTTCCAAAAAAAATCAAAATATTCAGTATTTCCCCCAAAATCAAAGTCTTTCTTGGCAGGATCGATATACTCCCAACGGGGAAGTACACACAGTTATGCCAAAGCATGGTTCAAATGAGTTCATTTAATTCAGCCAGAATAAGCTACATGCACAGATTTTACCCAGAAGTCTTCACTAGGCTTGGGTTAGGATGGAAAAGCCTAGGAAACAGTATTACATAAACAGTATTGACCCAGGATAAAAGTAATAGTAATAGAGTAATAGTAGTAGTAATTATAATAATACACTTTTTTTAAAATCATATTTAAATTATAAATATTAGATATTATGTTGTTAATTATATTATATTATATATTTAGATTATATCATATTAGTTATATTATATTATCACATATTATAGTTTTGTCTTCTTCTTCTTATTGTTATCATTATCATCATTATTGTTATTATTGTGACAATTATTTTAACAATTGGTATTATTATACATACAGTATGTATTATTATACTGTACATATGCCTGCTTGTGTGGAATCTGATCAAACTGCCACATTAGAATCAATTCACCTTAATGGCATCCCATTGACAAACGTAGTAGTATCGATCAATCCTACATTAAATATGTATTCAAACAAACTGCATCATATCCATCATATCAAGGACGGACTAAAGGGCCAGTATCGGGCCGATATCTGCACAGCGGTGTGTCGGACCCAGTGATGACCTGAGAGCGTCTCGGTCTGCAGCTCTGCCTCCCTGTGCGGCCGGCGGGGGTGGAGTCGGTCGACGGCCCCCGCTTCCCCCTCACTGTCGGTGGCGAGCCGTGACCCACAGCGACAGCACCGAGGTGTGAGAGGGAGAGACGACCTGTCACCTGGTCTGCCAACACAGCTGGCCCCGGGCTACACCCATCACCCGGGACAGTATGAGCTCAGTGGCCAAGAGGGGTGAGTGTGTGTGTGTGTGTGTGTGTGTGTGTGTGGGGAGGGGGAGGGATCCGGTTACAGCCTTTCTCCTGTTAAACGCACAGTATGTAATTTCTGCCACTAGGGGTCTCTCAATCAAAACAATAGCAAAAGACGTAGTTTGATGACGTCGTGAAGTAGCATGGGATCATGGGAGTTTTTTTTTACGGGGACAGCTTCAACGACAGAAAGCGCAGCAAACGGGAATGAATAATCGTGATCCGTCACAGTGAGCGATAAAAACAATAGAATGAAAAAAACAACAGAGTGGCTAGCTAGCTAGTTGGCCGACTTCCTTCCTCACTCTCTGACGGATCATCTGGTGTTTCCCGTGTTTCCCCGGAAGTTAGGGGGTAAAGGGGATATGACGCTATGACAGGAAGTTAGGGGGTAAAGGGGATATGACGCTATGACAGGAAGTTAGGGGGTAAAGGGGATATGACGCTATGACAGGAAGTTAGGGGGTAAAGGGGATATGACGCCATGACAGGAGACCAAATGAAACGCACCTTTACCTTGAATAAAATGACGGATTCCTCTGGGTTTGAACATTGTTGGAAACATTTGGGATAATGTAAGTACACAACTCAAAAAAATATATAACATAGGTCTAGTCGTTTTTACATATTTTAATGTGAAAATGTTACATATTATACCTTTAAAGGGTCTCTGTGTAATTTCTGGTCCAACGCTGGCCTCTATCGTTCAGCGTTGTCATGACAACAACACTCTGCCCTCCATAGAGCGAGACCATCATCAGCATAGTGGGCAGGTTGGACTGTTTTACAAGACAACATAACAGTGGTCGTGTACTTACATTATCCCAAATGTTTCCAACAATGTTCAAACCCAGAGAAATCCGTCATTTTCTTCAAGGTAACAGTGCGTTTCATTTGGTCTCCTGTCATGGCGTCATATCCCCTTTACCCCCTAACTTCCTGTCATGGCGTCATATCCCCTTTACCCCCTAACTTCCGGGGAAACACGCGAAACACCAGATGATCCGTCAAAGAGTGAGGAAGGAAGTCGGCCAACTAGCTAGCTAGCCGCTCTAGCCGCTCTGTTGTTTTTTTCATTCTATTGTTTTTATCGCTCACTCGTGACGGATCACGATTCTTCATTCCCGTTTGCTGCGCGTTCTGTCGCCGAAGCTGTCCCCGTAAAAAAACTCCCATGATCCCACGCTACTTCACGACATCATCAGACTACATATTTTGTTATTGTTTTGATTGAGAGACCCCTAGCGGCAGAAATTACATACGGTGCGTTTAAATTTCCTATTCACAGACCACAGGTGATAACGTGACTGACCATTAAGGTTTGCAGGACAGCAGAAGACGTGGATGTCTGTAAATTGACGGTGAAGAGTGTGGCTCTGTGTGAGATCCAATATGACATCATCAGTATGGGACTGAATGTGGCGTTTAGCCCATAGGTGAGAGGCCATAAGCGTTACCTGACTGACTGACTGACCTGAATTGTTTGTGAAGGCAGAAATCTCCAGTGTTGTGGCTGTTCACTTTGTTTCACTGACTACCATTCAGCAACCTCTGCTGATATACTAGTCACATTATGCTATTTAACCTTTAAAGTGGTAATCTCCAAGATCCATGTTTATTTTGATTTGCTCCTCAGCACTCACTGCTTTAGTGTTTCTGCTCTGCACTTCCCAGAGATCACCTGTCAATCAAACAGTGTGGGCGGAGCTTGGATTTTCTGTTGCTCGCAGTTTGAGTTTCTCTTCTCTTTGTCTGTTCAGCCATGGTGGCTATCGCTGCTCATGCTAACTACCCAGTTCTTCTTCTTCTGTTTATTTCAAACAAACCGGAAACATAAAACGCATCACTTTTCCCAGGAAAAAGGTACCAGACACCGGCTGTTTATGAACTGCATATAGGTTGAGCTGCTGCTGTGCTGAGTAATACAGCGATAGAGAGGAGCAAAACGGACATTTATTTACATGAAAATGTCACAGATTATTACTTCAAGACATTGGACAAGCCGTCTAACCATCCACATCGTTACTGTCCAGGGAGGGAAGTGCCTCAGGTTGTCGGTGGTCCAGTTATCCATCCAAACCTCCAGCTCTGTCACAGATTTGATGGGTCTGGGTGGAGGAGAGGCAGCGGAGCCCCGGTGAGCTCAGCGCAGAAACGACCCGCCACTCAACCCGCTGGATTGATATGGATTTATTTTAAGTTTGCATTGCAGGCTTACGGAGAGACAGCAGGTTCTGCACAGCTTTGCTGCAGGGGAGGTTTTCAGCTTTGTCTGCCCCCCCCTTGGGAAAGAGGCAGGTGCTACCAATGAAGAGAGAGTTCAGAAGGAGTGAGTGACAGAGAGAGAGAGAGAGAGAGAGAGAGAGAGAGAGAGACAGAGAAAGAGAGACAGAGAATAAAAGAGTGTGTGTATTCTGTTCTCCCAGACATGCCAATCATTGCTGTGCTGAAACTTTTTTTTTTTTTTTTTTAACCAGTGTCAGCATGAACACACACACATGCAGTAGAGCAGAATTAGAAGCTGGAGGAGTCTGGTACTTTGGTCATTTTAATATGTATCGCTAGGATCTAAGTATAATGAGAAGCAGTAGAAACCAGCTTGGACAGACAATGGGAAACCAGATAGAATGTGAGGCCTTATGTTGTGAGTAGTGTTAGTAATTATAGTCTCTTGCCAATTTAATTGCAGCGCTCTAATCCGAATGAGTTTGCAGAGCAACACTTTAAATTAGCAGTTTTGTAATTACCATTGAACTGCACGCATAGCACTACATTCCCTACTTAATTACTACCAATTTGTGCCTGGAGGAGCTATTGTTAAGCTGCAGTCCGGCAAGCAGTAATACAAAAACACTTGACTGAGTGTTTTCAATTCAGTTCAATTCTGGATATTCTGCAATAATATACAAGTGCACAGTAAAATGAACTTTTCTCTTGGGGTCATGACAAAAATGAATTTAAACAATTTAAAATGAAACGGTGCAACGAGACAACATAACAGTGGTCCTTTAAGAAGTAACGTTTTGCATTGAGGATTCCTCTACATCTGGTGTGATGATGTCAGTACATGCTTTCAGAGCATGAATGACCCAGGCGTGATATGAAAGATGTATTACCGTATCAATCAATAACATCGGCTGATCAACAGGGAGGTGTGGACAGAGGACAGCAAAGGAAGTGTTGGGACCCGACATGGAGAGCTGAACGTAGATGTGTGTGAAGGCTCGGCCTACGGTGGCCAAGACATGTCGACCGAACTGCATATTCAAAACGCTTTGCAAATTGGAAAAACACAAGCGCATTAACGGAAAACACAAATGCAAAAATCACAACACAAATGCAAAAGCCACAACATAACAACGGAAGTGAGCAACAACGGATGTTGACAATGAAACGGAAGTTATTGCCGGCGGACTTTTATTGCCCGTTTGAGAAGTAAGTGAAGCATTGTTCGCTAGCTAACTATTACTTTCGCTATGCGATTGTCACAAATGAGCAATGTTGTGTAAATAGTTAGCTAGTGAACCACATGTGCAGGCAATCCGCCGGCAATAATAGTCGGCCCGTTTCATTGTCAACATCTGTTGTTGCTCACTTCCGTTGTTATGTTGTGGCTTTTGCATTTGTGTTTTCCGTTCATGCGCTTGTGTTTTTCGAATTTGCAAAGCCTTTTGGATATGCAGTTCGTTCGACACGTCTCGGCCACCGTATCGGTCACATCTGATTTCGCAAACAAATGAAGAGGCGGTCTGGTCAGACTGTGCACCGCGTACGGCCCGTGAAAATGTGCTTCACCTCTCATTTAAAACCACACAGAGGGTGAATAAAAAACATAACTTCCAGTTTTCAAGCATTTCCGCTCCTTCATGTTCACACAGAGGTCATGTGTGTGGTGAACTCTGACTCTCCAACTCTGCAAATTCACACTGTCGGATGGGATGATGCAACACCGCTACGATTAGAGAACGCCATGCTGGATTTTCTTTCAGAGGTCAACAGCATTTCCAAAGTCCGGCCATGTGAATTTGTTCATCATCATATGCGTGAACACGGACAGGTGAAATTGCTTCACAAGTGGAAATTTGTTTTTTTTATTTGCCCCTTCGCATAGTTTTCAATGGAATGAGAGGCAAAGCAAATTCTCGCACATTTTGGTGCTCAGTCTGACCGCAGCTTGATGGGTGGAGGATTGACAGAGGAACATTGAGTGTATTGATTTCCTTTATGTTGGTTAAACCTCAGTATTTAGATCTGACTTGACTAGACTCGTCCCACACACACACACACACACATACACACACACACACATACACACAAGATCCTTTTTGTAAGTACGAAACCTGAAGGCTACCGTATTCCCCAGGCACCACTACATCCATTGAATCCAGTATAAAACCACTAAATCCTGATGATAGAAGTCATGCTGTGCAAACAGTGCTTGGCCACCAGAAGATCTGGCGCTGAATGAACCAATTCCAGGAGAATCAATACTGTAGGAGGCCTATTGTGTTCAATGAGCTGGGGAGGCGGTGTGACTCTAACAGTGAGTTAGAGTCTTCATCCTCTTTTCTATAGATGTGTCTGGAGGATGGAGAGCCGGTCTTACCTTGAGCAGACATGTCTCCGCTCCAACGCCACTCAACACTTTAGAATGTACTGGGGCCGTGATTTATTTGATCAATAAAACCGTGTTGACTGCATAGACAACAGAGAAACATAAATATATGTCATATCAGTGGTAATATTTTCTTTAAGTGAACAGAAAGGCACCGCTGCTATTCCAACCACATTCAGAATGTCTCTCTGTCTCTGGGACTCCAGCGTTGTGTCCCCGTAATGTAGTGGTTCTCAACGTGGGGTCCAGGGACCACCAGGGGTCCTTGAGGAGGTTCCAGGGGGTCCCCAGCAAATTGCTGAAGTGTTAAACTTCTCTATTATTTCATTTACAAGAAGTTAACACAATTATAGAATGTAGAAGTTGAATGTAGAAAATGTAGAAAGTTTTTTTTTTTTTTTCCCCAATGTGAGGGATGCAGGTACCTTGACATTGACATTAATTATTCAAAATAAAATAAAATAACTAAATAACAATAATAATAATAATAAAAAACAATACAAATAAATTATAATAACAATAATAACAATAATAACAGTAATAATAATAATATACATATATGCACACACATACAAACACATATACGCACATATACATACATACACACATGCATATATATATATATATATATAAAAACATACATATATAATATAAAATGAAATACATTCATATATATATATATATATATACGAAGAATGACTATTTTGATCATAGTTTCTCTGTTATCTCTCTACCTACAGTACAGATAGTCATGGGATTCTGGACAAAATCATATCTAACAATAAAAATATTCTCATGTGGGTTTGAGAGACAACATCTCATCAAATGGGGGTCCGTGGCCCTAATGTGGACTAAATTAGGGGTCCTTGATATGAAAAAGGTTGAGAATCACTGTAATGAAATTAGAGAAAATGCCATTTTAAATTATCAATTGTTGGAAATGAGCCATTGAACGTTAATTAGAAACACCTCTGTGCATTTGGAGCTTATATGAAACAAACTGAGAAAGAGTCTGAATCCATTTGCCACTGATGATGGTTTCAGCTGAAATATTGAGCCTCATCAGTTTTATGCTGATGGGAAATATATTCAAATCAAATGTGCAGTCCCCATGTTCTCCCTGATTTATGTGCTGTTCCGAGACACGATCGGCACGACCACGATGTTTTGACAAATCAACAGATCTGAGCACTTTTCTTTTTAAAAACCGCCAGCGAACCTTCCTCATATAAAATTTTGGACCAATCTTCTGTCCTCGTTTCATCTCAATGATTCACTCGCCTCTTTATCATTCTGCTGTCAGAAGAGATGTTCTCTCATTTGGCTTCTTTGGCTTGAAATATGTGAGTGCGCTGTGTGTCTGTGTGTGTGTGTGTGTGTGTGTGTGTGTGTGTGTGCGTGTGTCTGCATTATCCTGCTCTGTTGGCAAGACAGCCATAATAGAGCTGACTAATGCAGAAATAGACTGCAGGCTAAGCTTCTATTCCGGAAATGTCTTGAAAAGTGGAGGGTGCATTCTGTGTCCCGTTCCTACAATAATTATATCTTCCTCTTCAGCCAGCACTATTGAAATGTGCATCACCAGTTAAAGCACATGTTAACATGCACACACACTCTCAGACTCTTTGGAGACATAATTATGTGGCGTTTTGACTGTACCACCTGATAAAACAGACACAGCAAAGAAAAAATGAATCTGTAGTATAGATACACTTTCCATAAAAGCACAATTTCTTTTGTTTTTAGCGGGTTTAATGTCTTGTGTGCGTGTGTTGGTGTGTATGTGAGTGTGTGTGTGTGTGTGTGCATGTGCTGTGTGTGTATACGTGTTGCTTTAATAATGGGTGAAACACAGATTTAGTCTGTTTGTCTCTGGTGCTAATGGCTTCCTCAGACACAACTCATTATGTCAGAGGGGAGTGGAGGGGGGGGGGTTGTGTTTGTTATATGAGGATGTGTGTGGGACGGGAAGATTGAGGATAGAGAGAGAGAGAGAGAGAGAGAGAGAGAGAGAGAGAGAGATTCTCTAAGTGTGCTGTGACAGGGAAGAGTATAAAAAACCTGCATGTTTCTGTCTCTAACTGACACGTCCAACACTGATCCAACAGTTATCTTTCCCACCAGAAGCCGGGCTTTGAAAGCAGCATCTTTGTCTTCATCACAGGCCATTTGCCACAAACTTGTCTCATAATGCCTGTGCTGGGCTTTGAGACAGTAGTTACATGAAGTGGACATACACTTTGTTTGCGTTGTGTTTGCGGTCCAACAATGACAGATGAGCGATTTCCTGAATTATATGAACAAGTACAACAATTATATGAAAAGACATGTGTATAGTTTCCCTTCAGTGGAGTATATGGAGGGAAACGATTTATGTGGACATTCAATATTTTGGTATGGGTATTCACCAATATCTTTATGTTTTGTGTATGCCTTTATTACTATGCAGTAAGTTCATTTATATTGATTTATTTACATTTATTCAGACTTTTACTGCCATTTTTTTTCCCGGTTTAGTTTATGCATGCAAGGCAAGGCAAGGCAAGGCAGCTTTATTTGTATAGCACATTTCATACACTGGGGCAATTTAAAGTGCTTTACAGAGTGATAAAAATACAGTAAAGGTAAAAGACAAGTACATTCTAGAGATACAGACAGAGATACAAAAGATAAAAGACTTAAAAAGTAAACTAGTGCAGTTCAAATCAAATGAGATAGAAAGATGAAAGAACACAACAAATACAACAAATACTCCCACTTTTAGATGCACATTGTGAGTGAACCCATATGTTTTTCTGTAATTTTCTTTTCCCCTGTCCTTCCTGATTCTACTCTTGATCTGATATTTACGTCAGATCTCACTGCCCAAGGCAGACAAGAATCATAGATTCTCTTCTTGGTCAAAAACCTCACCATCCAAAGATGGATGAGAATCATACAGGGTAAATGCATTTATAAGTAGTATGAAAGTAGTCTAAATCCAAAGCATGCACAATGCAATGCATCTGCAATGCAAACCCAAAGCAATAACGCAGCAGTAACAGACTCTCCCATCTGGAATGAATGAATTTCCAGTGGAAGGCTACGGAGTCGTTGCAGTCAGTGTGTTCAAGGCGTTGAATCGGGAGCGTATCTATGTTCCCAAGGTCCTATGTTCCCCAGTTCAATATTCTGGTAACACACATTAACCCTCCTATTGTGTTTGTAAAGTTGTAAAGTTTTTTTTATTGGAACAAGGCTTCAAAACAGCTATATAAACACAACAAAACCAATGGTTGTCATTTTATTTGATTTTGAAGGTCTCTAACCCTAACCCTAACCCTAGAACTGGGGAACATAGGACCCTGGGAACGTCGGACCCTTTGTCATGTTCCCATTATGTGCCATATAAATCTGGGGAACATAGGACCCTGGGAACATAGGAATGACTCCGATAAATCTCACATACAGGAACTCCAGGCTGATACTTGCATCCTTGTGGAGAACCGTCTTGCCAGGTTGTGTTGGAGAGAACAAACTTCTCATGAGGTCGAGCACAGAGAAGAATGCTTACAGTATGAGATGGACTGTGTGCTTGACGTGGCGTGATCAATTAAGATGCACAGCTGTTCATTTTACCATCTGTTTCAACCCGCTCTGTGCTATAGACTGTTGTGCTGATTGAAAGCGATGCGTTGTTTCCGCAATGAATCTTGGTGCTTCCTGTTTGTTCTCATCGGTCAAGTCAAGTTCTCCAACTGATGGTAAGTAAACTTCAGGATCTCTATCCATCCTCCGTCCTCTGTTTTTTTTAAATTTGGAATCGCACTTCGTCTGTATATTACATAAAATGCATCATGGAGGACAGAAGAAGACAAAGCACAAGAACATAAATTGAGAAAGACCAATAGGCTAGGTTCACACGTAGCCACCTGGCTTTAGTGTTCTTATTATTGCTTCAGACAGTATCATTTCCAAGGTTGCTCAGTGTATTGGGTCCCATTCCTCAACTGTACGGTCTAAGCTTAGAAATCTTGGTGTTATTTTTGTCTGTTGTGTCACAAGCTGAGTTGGAGATGATTATTCATGCCTTTATATCATCCCGCCTGGACTACTGTAATTCCCTTCTCACCTGCCTCAGCAAGTCATCCCTGGACCGTCTACAAATGGTCCAGAACGCTGCTGCAAGTCTGTTGACCAGGTCCAGCAGGACGTCTCACATCACACCCGTCTTAGCTTCCTTACATTGGCTTCCCATCAAGTTTAGGATTGTAATCACATATAGAGCCCTGCATGGTCAGGCACCTGTGTACATCTGTGACCTACTCCATCCCTACATTACCAGCAGGTCACTTAGGTCTTCTGACCAGGGCTTACTGGTCGTCCCTAGACTCAAAACAAAAGGTGATCGAGCCTTTGAAATTGTGGCACCTAAACTGTGGAACGCTCTTCCACTGGACTTAAGATCTGCGGTCTGTGTTGACACTTTTAAAAAGCTGTTCAGACTGGCCTTTGTCTAGCCTCTTGTGTCTGTATTTCTATGTGTTTTTGTGTCCTTTGTTTTTATGTTTTATTGTTTCTTACTATTTGATGGTCTTATTTTAACTATTTTACTCCTGTGAAGCACTTTGTGACTTTGCTCTGTGCTACATAAATAAACTTTACTTCTGATTTTTTGCTCAGATCAGTTTTTTTTTCTGTTCACATTCATTTTTGAAAGCGACCCATACCTGATATGACCATCCTGAAATGACCCACATGAGCAAATGAACAGCAAAAGTCACAGAATGTAAGCCACAGAAATGACGGTCCATAAAGCACATGCTATTCATCTTTCCCCTCCTTGAACTTGGCTTTGAGGCTCTTGATTTTTTCGTTATCACTGCAGCCAAGTTGCTGCTGTGTCCCCTTCGGCCATTTCTCTTGCAACTGTTTCGAACACCGGTCGATTACGATCTGTCCCCTCCGGTTTAGTTTGAATGGAGGAATTCCCAAATACTAATAAAACTCGAGACGCCGTCCTCCATGTTTCTCCGGTCAAACGGACGCAGTGCTTTGACAACAGTGATCTGTCCCATGGAGAGAGATCTGAAAACCAGACGCATTCTGATCTGACAGTTCAGACTGCGGTCGCATGGCCACAGATCAGATGTGGATCAGATTCAGGATCACATCAGAAAGGAAAAGATCAGATTCCATGTTTCTGTTCACACTGCAGCAGAAACATCAGATCTGTGTCACATAGGAAGGAAAAAAAATCAGACCTTGGACATTTTCAGCTGCAGTGTGATGTTAGTCACATCTTTATTTTTCTTACAGCATTTGCAAATTATAGCCTTATAAAAGGAGCTTGTTGCTTCCTCAGGTTTGCTTACAAGAACGAGGAACAACAACAAGAGAAACGCTGTGTTCGCTCCTTTTAAAAGCCTATTTGCAAATGCTATAAGAAACATAAAGATGTGATTAAATTTTCAGTGAAGCCTCACAGTGTGCGGTTGGATAATTTATTTATATGGACTGTTTTGTATTCCTGCGACCCAACCAGCACCTGATTACAAGTGGCTGTGCGCGGGCGTCTTGACTACTTTTTAGTGGCCATGTTAGTCTTGTGTGTGTCATATAACACTCATCCTTCCAACGTTGAATACCCAAAGGTAGAAAGGTAGCACACACACAGATCTTCAGGGACAAAGTTGACTAATCTCAATTTCACCAATTTATCCTGGCCATGTCAACAAACACGCTAACGTTTCGGCCTAGTGGCCTTCATCAGAGCTGGCAGGTGATTGGCTTAAAGGATCACATGGTAATTAACTTCCTGAGGTCACATATACATCTTCTCTTAACAATATAACAATTACTAAAAGCAGGTGAAATGGTAAATCCCATACAAGTTAACAGTTCTAATTGAGGTTACAGGTTTTGAGATATACATTCTATGTTTCCATATTACGTTTTGTATATCACAAAACGTGTAACCTCAGAACTGTTACATTGTATGAGATTTACCATTTCACCTGTTTTTAGTCATTGTTGTTTGTTGACATGGCCAGAATAAATTGGTGAAATTGAGATTAGTCAACTTTGTCCTGAAGATCTGTGTGTGTGCTACCTTTATACCTTTGGGTATTCAACGTTGGAACTTATATGACTTTGGGTTTAGCACCGCAAAACAGAATACTGGGAAGGCGCATCCTTTCAAAGACCTATCTAACGCTCATCCTTCCTCTGCGTGTGCGTGGAGGAGCCGTCCCGGTACGACAGACGTATTCACACGGACGTCGGGCCTGGACGTGGTCGGCTGCAGCGTCTCCTCGGAGACCCGGCTGACCGATGGCAGGTTCTTCCACGCCGAGGTGATCAGGACGACGTGGTGGTTTTTACAGCAGCGGATCTGATGCTGTGGAACGGCACCAGGCGGCCACCATGCAGGGGATCAGACAGCACGGACAGTGACAGCACTTTAAGAGAAAACACACGGATTGACCTCTGGATGAGGTCACAACCTCCTGTGTCGAGGTGGTCGGCAGTTCGGGCGGGGGCGGGGTGGGGTGTGGCGGGGGTGAGGTGGTCGGTGGCTGCATTAATTAATAGGAAGCACTTTGAGTGAAAGCTCTCTCGTGACGACCACCTCCTATATGGTACAACAGAGGCCCCTCTCTTTGTTAGGGACAGGGATAGGGGGGGGGGGGTTGAAGGGAGGGGTGGAGGGAGGGGGAGAGAGGGGGAGGGGAGGGGGAGAGAGGGGGGGGGGGCCCATCTGCCACTGAGCGGGCTGGGTCAAAGGCTTTTGTTGTGGAGGAGTGATGAGATAGATGGATGGTCGCGGACCAACCACTGGTTTAATCAAGTGAAAGTGCCTCAGCGTGTAACACGTTTACACCCCCACCACACACACACGCGCGCACACACACACACACACACACGCACACACGCACGATGATAAAGATTCTTCTATTCTGATTAACAAGTGAGTTCCTATGTGTAAATGAAATTACAGCTCAGCATGTCACGCTCTGAGACTGAGAACAATAATCAAGAAATCACAAATGTTCATTAAAAAAAGTGGATTTATCTAAATGTGTAAAACAGAGAGAGAGAGAGCTGAATGTCTCTTCACACACTCCGTCTCTCGTAGAAAAGCGGCTGTGTTCCGTTTGTTCCTTTCCAGCGCTTCATTTCCTCTGTCATATCCAAAATTGAAGTTTTAAACAGCGGCTTCCTCTCATCTACTGTCACCCCGACCTCAATTCAATCATCAGCCCCTGCGATGCATGCCATGTGCGCATGCGTGTTTCCTCGTATTGAAGCAGCTGCGTCAAGCGAAAAGGTAATGCCGGAAGTTAGGCGATTTTGCCTTCAAAATAAAAGCGTAAAATTTAGTATTGGGGTTTAGGAACATCTAGTCTTGCCAGATCTTTCTCCTCAGCGCTGTGACAGGAACATCAAATAATCATATTAAAATAGGCTACTCCGTGGAATCAACACACTAAATGTGAAAGTGGAACTCTACATAGCTACATGGGATCTTGCATAGGCAAATTCATTTTTGCATTTTACAATGTAGGCATTTGACATGAGTGCAACAGTAGAATAAGCTTCAGTTCCTGTATCACCAAAAATTACAAGCAACCAAAAATCAGTGTGCAGAGGTCAGGGCCTTTGTGAACTTATAATATTTACAGTGACCATAGAACAAGCGCTAGGAAAATAAGAGAATGAGGAGAATAATACAAGCTAAGGAGCAATAGAAACTTAAATAAAAAACTGCAATAAAAAAACATTTGTATTTTCATAAATGCATTTCTTTATTTCTCACGCTTATTTTGAAAGTGACGAGCGGAAGTGTCGGTTGCTGCTGGTGCGTGGATTGACGGAGGCTGCTGGAGCGGCAGGCAGCGGCAGTAGATGCTGTCCCATCATCAGATCCCACCCGACGGGGCTGCAGCGCACCGCTCCTCACGCACCAACACCATGACATCCAGGCTTAAAACCGCATTCTGAGCAGCGAACTGCGGAGGAAATCCCGGTCAGCCCACGGAGCAGCCAGCGGAGGACAGCGAGGAAGAGAGAGGGAACGCCGGGGAGAAATACGCGCAAACACACGCGCACACACACACACACACACACAGGGAGACGAATATTGCAGCGACCGTCAGCCAGATAGACGGGAACGCCGAGCGAGGCGAACTCACTGCGCCGCGGAATAGCGCTTTTCGCTCCAGAAACGCGTCTTTCCCCCCCCCCCTCCGAGTCTTATTCATACACCCGCAATTTTTTTTTTTTTTTATCACTTGCAAATAATTACAGGTAAAAAAAAAAAAAAAAATGTCTTCGTCGGGCAAGGACAACAGCGGTCATTATGCCAACTATGTGGGACCCTACCGGCTGGAGAAGACGCTCGGCAAAGGACAGACAGGTTAGTGTCCCCTCTGAAACCTTCTGCATGATGCCGCCGAGGCTCCTCCGCTCTCCGGACGGAGTCTCATCATCAGCAGCAGCAGCAGCAGCACCGTGTCCGCCTCGCTGTGATTTTTTTTTGCTGGGTTGCATTTCCATTGGACCACATTGCATCGACACACGGCATGTTCTTCATGTGTCGATGTGGGGGGAAATGGCAAAGCGAGAAATGCCTAATAATAGCGGGTGTAGGGGGGGGGGGGGGGGGCGGGGGGGGGGGAATGTAGCCTATGTAGGGATGCGGCTATATGAGACGCTGCTTTGATGATGATGATGATGATGGTGATGGTGATGTGCCTTTAATCCTTGTTGTCAGGCAGAGAGGGCTCGATGATAATGGATCCTTGTGATTTTTCTTGTCCCTAATTCTGTTATTGCACCCATCTGTCACATGGGCCCACTCTGGTTTGGCTGATCTCTGCAAAACTAGGCAGGGCAGAGCGGTGATGCTGCACCGCCAGCGCCAGGCTGATGATGGTTGGCTGTCCAGTCCCGGCACTGACACACCAGATCCAGCTCCTGGGCGAACACACTGCATCGGCAACACCACTTGTTTCAGCACATTTTGTTTCATTGGTGCAGTGGACTGATTTTTTTTTCTAATGGGTGAAGATGGCAACTAGCAGTGATATAATAGATTTTTTAGAAGGATTCCATACAGATATCACAGTAAAACTATACAGTATAGTCCCTATAGGAATATTGTAGTGACACCTTAAGACGGTGGTTCTCAACGTGGGGTCGGGGGACCACCAGGGGTCCTTGAGGGGGGGGGTCCAGGGGGTCCCCAGCAAATTAAACTTCACCATTATTTCATTTACAAGAAGTTAAACACAATTACAGAATGTAGAAGAATGACTGTTTTGGTCATAGTTTCACAGTTAATGTCTAGTGATGGAATTCTGGACAAAATCATGTCTAATAATAAAAATATTCTCAGATTTGGACAAAATGTTATTAAATGGAGGTCTGTGCCCCTTAATGCAGACTAAATTAGGGGTCCTCGATATGAAACAGGTTGAGAATCACTGCCTTATGTGATACAGGATTTCATAAAGTATGATAAGGTCACTTATGGATAATTTTAGGAATATTAGTCCAGCTGCATGGTGTATGGGAGGCTCTGTGTGGGATTCCCTACCATCTGTGGTCACATACACTACAGCAGGAAATGATCAAGGTATCTCCAGCAGGTAGAGGCTATCCTATGTTGTTCCCTTGGTGTGTGAATAATTCATAACCAGCCAATTAACTGCCTGGTGGAGTTGAATTGTAACGGCCTGTGTTGGGCAGCCTGATAAAATGTTCACACAATTCATTATATTAATCACATTATATTTGTTTAGCTGGTGGAATAGAACTATGGCAGTGTGCATTTTACACACATGGGCATGCACACACACACACACACATCTCCGCTTTTGCTTTGTTCCTCAATAGGACTAATTATAGTCACTCAGTGGGAGGAAAATTAAATGATACGTCCATATCCATATCTTCTCTTGCTCACAGGCCCAGTATCTGCAGTTTAGCAGCCCCATATGACCGTTTCTGCTCTCTTGACCAGGTTGCCATGCCAGAGAGCCACAGAGCCCAAACAACAACTCATCTCTTCCCACTCATTTACCTTCCCAGCATTGACTATACTGTACAGAGAGCTAGACTATATAGCTGTCAGCACCCACAACCTTCTCATCCCATCCCATCCCATCCCATCGGTTCCTGCTCTGATGGCCGGGCAGCCTTGCTACCTTGTCTGTCTTATGCTGCGTTCCAGAGATGTCGGAAAGTCTGAAATTCCGACTTCCTACTGGGAAAAATGCAATTGAACGGCCCTTCAAATCAGAATTCCAAGTAGGAAACTCAGGCGAGATTTCCATGTTTTCCAAGATGCAGTTGTCTGATGTTAACATCGACGTGGCGTCAGACACTGTAAGCACAACACAGCGTTAGTTTTATCATGTATAATATAACTATAATCCTCAAAATACAGGAATCAAAAATAAAGCAACCCACACACTGTCTACCTTAGGCAAAAAGCCTCAGTGAATTAAAATGCTTCTTTTAACTGCCAAAAAGGAAAGTCTACCTTGCGTCTGCCTTGTCTACATGAGTTAGAAAGCAGCAAACTTTTCAATCCTCAGACTATCAGACAACACAGTAAAACTAGAATTGCGCATGCATCTCAGCATATGTACATATTCACTGAGGCTTTTTTTTGCTTTCTATGTTAACTAGCTAGCAAACGCTCTTGGCCAGATCCCTCCTGTAGAAGAGATCCTGTATCTCAGTGAGGCTTTCCTGGTTAAAGATGGTTAAATAAACACTGCCGAATATCATAACGTTAGCTGTTTCATGGGGAAACAGCATTTTACATTTGGCAAAAACTTGTGGGTGTCCGTTTTTCTGCACAGAGGTTGTAATTACCACCTACCAACTGAGGATTTCCGACTTCCGACTTTGAATGCAGCGCAGCATCAGAGCCGGACACGTGTTTGGAGCTCGTGTCGTCTGTTCTCCGCTCTGCCCCCAGGGCCGCGGCGTCCACTCTGACTATGATTCCCCATCCAGAAATGAGTCTAAAGTGCAACCGAGCCGCAAGCATCAGCGCTAGTGTTCTCTCACGCACGCTCTGTCTTTCTCTGTGAGGGTCTGTGTTTGAGTGCATATACATATCTGTATGTGTATTTTTGCACATTTATTTGAAGCCGTTCCGGTGCAAGCCCCAGGAGGAGTGAGGCTGAGCTTGTTGATGGCTGTTATTATGAATCGAAGGCTCCGGTGCTGAGTTGGCAGAGAGGGAAGCCCATATATCATTAGCCCCCTCCACAGGCTTAGGGCAAGCCCAGGCTTTTTTTTTTTTACTGTATACGTGTGTGTATGTACTGTATGTATGCATGTGTGTATGTGTGTGTGTGTGTGCACGCATGGTACAGAGAGGGCACCTCTCAGGGAGCGGCCTAACGGTATTTGCACACCAGGCGCGATTTCATGAGGCAAACTGAGACGAGAGCCAGGCCCGTGATACGACGATCAGAAGCTGGATATAAATGTATATTATGCAAATGAGCACAGCAGTTATGGTGCGATAACCAATCACATTCATGTCAATAGCAATCCCATCACATCCAAATAGCTATGGACACTAAGCTAGCTAGCTCGATTATGTTTTCCGGACATATGATTTATTTGGGCACAATAAAGTGCTAAAACACAAAATAGGCCTACATGAACAAAATAATGTTAAAAAACATGATGCTTGACCCAAGAACAGACCCAATGAAACGACTTCTGAGAGAGTGGAGACAAAGCGAACGCTGACTGATTCCACTTCTGACCTTTGATAGGTTCAGTTTGCTTCAGGTTTGACCACAGAGACTAATTTGAGCATATAGGCAGGGGCGGACTTAGTGTTTTGGGGGCTCTAGGCAAAGGCAAGTATGGGCCCCCCCTGACTCCCAACT
>NW_027279147.1:55000-85000 GCF_046629955.1 Centroberyx affinis
CCAGCATGCTAGGTCGGTGAAACATAAACGCGCCCAAAAACACGCCCAACCCCTTTCATAATGTAAAACTTATGGTCCCGGAAAATCTCCCTTATTTTCAAAGCCCAATGTTGACAGGTATGGGCAGGACGGCAGAGTGGCCCAGTGGTTAGGGAAACCGTCCATCAACCAGAGGATTCAGGGTGCTGTTCTGTAGCTGACCGTGACCTCTGACCTCTGACCGTGACCTCTGACCTCTGACCGTGACCTCTGACCTCCCTGTGGCGGGGTAAAGCGAAAGGAGACCAACACAGTACCAGTTCTTATTGGGGAAAAAAAAACACCATGCTCATCCTCTATGTGATTAAACTTTAGCTTGGTGCCTGAAACCAAACTGTTATATCAAAATACAGAAGAAACTGAAAAAGCAACAAGATTTGTACTTTTACTGTGCTTTATGTTTTTTTTCCAATGCAGTTAAAGAAGTATTGCATTTGCACAGCCGACATGAAGAAGGCCTGCCTGCCTGGCTGGCTGACACGTCTGTGCAAGTGCAAACCTTTTAAGTAAGCACTTAAAAGTCTTTTTGCTTTTTTCCCAGTTTCTTGAGTGTGGACCACTTTCTGTATTTTGAGAACCACGTTACATCACACTACTAAGGCTGACAAAGGACCACAGAACAGAAAGTATCAGTGTTGTAGTCCAGGGGCTGGATTCACCAATGTGTTCTTAAGATAGATCCTAAGAAATGACATAAGAGGGAAATTTAGGAAGTTCTTAAGAAGGCTCTTAAGTGCAATTCCTCAATATTTTCTTAGTAACAGTTTCATATCTTACGAATAGCTTTAATTTTCCTACTTAAGAACTTCTCAAAATAGGGCCTGAATTAATTCTGGTTAATAAACTTTAGGCTTACTGCCATTGAGGCTAGGAGACAAGGCTAGGAGGAAACCCAAAGTGCTTCCATCTACAAAACAATTGGGGAAAAAAACGATTTAGGGCAACTACAACTGATGAAGTATATGAAAAGATGTAAACATTGGTTGCTGTTGGTAACTGTAAAATTTGCAGCTTATTTTCAACAGACATGAGACAGAGGCCTACCTGGCCCTACACCAAATAAAGCTTTACAATAAATGTCCATCTTAATGTTAGGTGTAGGGGAACCTATGAAGACTTGGAACTATAACCTACTTGTCTAAAATGTGTTTAAATATATGATATTAGAGGCTTACCTTTTCACTGCAGGAGTTTTAAGACAGGTGAAGGGCCGTCTTAAAGTTAAGAAAAAAATCAAGAACAAATTTGAGAACTTTCATTTCAAGAATACCATTTATTCTGAAGTTTTTTCTTAGGAAGAAACATAAGAAGAAAGTTAAGAAAATATATAAGAACTGTTTTTGAGAAGAAAAAAAATGCCACTTGAGAAGACTTTTTTTTACTTAAGAGGGTTTTGTGAATCCGGCCCCTGGAACACAACAGGTCCGACAACACAGTGTGTGCTGGACTCCTGCAGGCCGGCTCACAGTCTTCCCATCGTCCCTCCAGCGCGGCACCTTTTCCATCTGTGAGCAGAGCCTCCCCTGTCTGTCTCTGCGAGATAGGAGGAGCCATTTCTCCGGGTCTCCGGGGACTCTTCTGCCTCTCCTCTCCCGGCTCCATTACCTCTGCTGTACGTACCGGCTCGTGTACTGAATTCATTCCCAGTCAATTATGTTTATTATGTGGTAGGGAGAGCTTTAATCAACTCCTGTAGTGTGCATGCACAGCTTGTTAATTGTCGTGTGAGTGCTGCTGATTGCGGGCGGGCGGAGGTGGAGGTGGACGCGTGGGTGTGTGTGTGTGCATGAATGAAGTCGATACGTTACATGTAGTGAGCATGTGCAGGGGGGCCGTTGTCGGGGTGTTGATGACCTCTATGTGGATCGGTCGGAGGGAGATGAGGTTTGGAGATCCCACTGGGCAGCAGCAGCGCCACTGGGCTCTATCAGTGGCAATCATCAACCCTTATCAGCCTGATTGCAACACTTATTAAGATGGAAATACCGAGAGGCACTCACTCCTGCAAGCCGCTGAAGTGGCGGCACTGTCAGCTACAGATGTTGCCATCGTAGAAGACCGCATTTTTTTTTTTTTTTTTTTTAGGGATGGGATGATACGCTTATCTCACGATACCATACCATACGCAATATGGGATCCACAATTCGATACAACCATATATAGGGGCTGTGCAAAAAAAATCGATACAGCTGAGTATTGCAATATTTTTTTCCATGATACTGTATCGATTTTCCAGCCCCTCGTATCGAGACGTTAAAAAAAGATTATTCATGTTTTAAACCGATTTAAAATGTCCTTAAATTTCCCTCATATCCCTTTGAATTAAATCGTTTTTACTCAATTTGTCCGCTGAGTTATCAATATAATGTGATGTACATATTAGACTACCCAGGTGATACACAGCAAGTTGTTTTTTTCAGCTCTATTTTTTAAAATTTTCTGTAAATTATGTAGAGTATTGCAATGTATCGCAATATGTATCGTATCGCAATGTATCGTGATACAATCGTATCGTGACCCATGTATCGCGATACGTATCGTATCGTGAGGTCTTTGCCAATATACCCAGCCTTAACCATATACGATGTAATAAATAAAATGTGCAGAATTATATTTATTTCTGAGACACAAATCTTTCTAGCGATGGCGTTGGCTCACTAGAATGTAAACAACAATTTCAAAATGTCATTACAAAGTTCAAATAATGTAATTTGGATGGAGAGCTTGTGAAGCTGTCATTTTGTGATTACTGCAGCAGAATAACATGGAGCTTATATAGATATATATATATCATGATTAATTTTTCTGCCCCACGATTCTTGTATTGCGATGTATTGAATTTTGATATATATCGTTCCATCCCTACATTTTTCTCTGTTACAGATTTACTGCGGCACCCATGCTACATCCCCAAGAGGAACTGTGTGGAGAAATAAAAATGTTCTCTCTCTTTTCAGCCAGCATACGTTAGAACGAACGGTCTGGTTGGCTAGTTGGTTGAGAGACTTGCCTTCGCGTTCACACTGCAAGCGACTCGGTTGATGTGTTGCTCTATTCTGACTGACTGTGGGCGGGTGTGGAGAGGCTCCTATTACAAAGCGGTCTGCAGCCACAAAGTTTTGAATAGTCAAATAATGTGTTTTTCCACTGCTGCGGTATTGCCTTTCATAATGTTTCGATGAGTTAACATACCGTGTAAAGGGTCTAGAAAGAATCCTCTGCAATATTAATGCAGGCTAAATGCATGGAGAAAGACTAGGCTGCCGCTGTATGTATGTAAAGGCAATGCTGCAGAAGTTCCCCTGACTCTCTTCTGGCTGCCTTGCTCCTCCTGACCTGGATTTGCGGTACTGGTGCACACAGAGTGGCTAAGTCACCGTGGCTGACGGTGGCCACCTCTAATATCTCACCTGCCCTTGCCGGTCGAGGCTGCCGGTCGGCTGGCCCGGTGCTTATCCGCCATCTCCTCTCTAATCCGGTCCCGCTCCCCTGTCGGGTCCGATAGCCCAGCCAGCACCCCACCAGCTTCACATGCAGGCCATATTCAACAGGGACCAATTTAATGCCTCAATCAATAGCTGGTAATCAAACGGGAATGGGTTATGGCTCCAGATAAGCCCCTTATGGTCCCGCAGACCTCTTCCCTCAGCCAAAAACTTAATGAAATTGAGCATAAATCCCCCCTCTCTCCCTCTCTCTCTCTCTCTCTCGCGCTCTCTCTCTCTCTGATGCTCTCTCTAACTCTCTCTCTCTCTCTCTAACTCTCTTTCATCCCATTCCAAAAGCAATCTGGACTTTTCCCCCTGAGTCAGCACTTATGCCGTCCAGGAGTGGAGCGGGGGAAATTACCATTTGAAGAGCTGCTTTACCTCCCTCTCTCTGATCCGGCCCTCTGCCCATGCCAGACTCCTCACTTCATTTCTTACCACTCTGGAGTTTTTTGGTATCTCATATTAGATAAATAAACTTCTCTCCCTTCGTCCCCCAAAACCCCCAGTGCTGCATAATGGGATGACCAGGCGCTTTGGTGACAAGCGATTTCACTTTGGAATTCAACGGCAAAGGGGAAGCCGTCATGGATGGAGAGTCCGTCTCTGCTTTCGGTACAAAACGCTAACGAGATATTAGCATTTGCTCATTACCATTAACCATGAGTGCCGGAGCCAGGGCGGAGGCAGGCTGCAGCCCGGCGCTGATTCCAGTTCTTGCTGTTTTTCGGGTCTTATTGCTCCAGCAGGCCCTCTCACATTCGGCCCGGTGGGCCACACAGATGGCCTGGGCTCTGGAAGGACCCCTGCCTGCCTCTGAATAGGCGTCCTCCCAGATGGCCCGTCAGCGGCAGCGTGTGGATGAGCCGTGCAGCCTGGGGCCCGTGGCCTCAGCACAAACATCCAATCATGTGGCATAATCAGATTAAGGGGCGGGGGGGACGAGGCGTGAGAAACGCCATTATACTCACTTTACTGGTAACGCTGGCAGGTACCGCCGCTCCCAGGCATGGATTTATCTGTGTGTGTGTGTGTGTGTGTGTGTGTGTGTGTGTGTGCGCGTGTGTGTGTCTGGGTACTCTGGGTAGTGGGGGCAGTGTGGGGGAGGAGGTCGTAAATGACACAATACATCTTGATAACAAACAGTCTCAAATTCACGCCTAGAATAAACAGCAATACACATACCATCACATCCATGTACAGTAGGCTACTGCACACATACACTGTTCTGTGTGTGTGTGTGTGTGTGTGTGTGTGTGTGTGTGTGTGTCCTGTGTTGCAGTGTTTCCAGGGAGTGCTCTACCTCTGTAACCTGCAGTGTGGTGTGAGCGTACTGTAGCCTGCAGTGCTGCATTACAGCAGAGACTGGCTGCAGCCTCTCTGCGGCGAACACACACACACACACACACACACACACACACACACACACACACACGCACACACACAATCGTGTCTTACCAGTGTTGCCTGCTCCAGTTGGGCTGATCCTCTCCTCTTTGTCACGTCAGAGGGGGAAAAGGGGCCTCGGTTGCAATACATTATTTGTGGAACTCTTTCTGCATTACACTGTGTAGCTATGGTTACCACAGTGTGTGTGTGTGTGTGTGTGTGTGTGTGTGTGTGTGTGTGTGTGTGTGTGTGTGTGCGCGCATGAGAGAAGGAGAGAGAGAGACATTGTAAAATGTAAATGATTTACAAGAGCATGCTTAGAGGTTATAAATGAGCCATTCGTTTCATGTCATGCCAAAACTATTTTATGTTTTTGTTTTGTTTTTTTCAAAGAGAGCTGTATACTTGCACTCACAACAACTGAGAGGTAAATTCCTAAATAGTACTGGATTTGTTTTCATCATGTCTGCTATATATGTTGAACCTGACCTGCATTTCTGTAATTAGCCCTTTATTTGGCCTTCATTGTCTCATGGTGTGTGTGTGTGTGTGTGTGTGTGTGTGTGTATGCATGGTGGCCAAGCTGAAAACAAGGCTGTTTGTCTTCCAGAAAAGTTGACATTTTTTCGAGATTTAAGGTTTTCACTGGACAGAGTTTTTTAATAGAGAAACATAGAAGAATGTGAAAATGTGAACAAGGGAGTGAGATTTAACAGCATCCAAGATCACCAGAGCACAGAAGGACAAAACCTCCAATCAATCAGCACCGCCCAGTGACAGGACAACCCACTCCTGAAGTTAGAAGAGCCAGTTTTATCAGCAGTGAAGCAAATTGTGGGAAAGAACGGACCACTCATTAATCATGACATTTCCACTCTCGCCGTGTCCCCTCTGGACCTTTGTGCTGCCTGGGAAAGTATGATAGATCTCCACTTTGGTCCAATCAGCCTGAACAGCCAGCATCTCAAGAAATCTGCCACACTGACTTGGTTGAGTTATTTGGTGACTGAAGGCACGGCCTTATATTGCCCTTTATATAATGATTTGAGAGTGGAGTTGTGCGATAAGCGAATTCAGCGTGATTTATTTCAGATGGACAATGGTCAAATACTTCTAATAATAATAATATCTGTATAGAAAACATGACTTTGACACTGCTCAATACCTCTCTAAGGCTTGGGAAAGATAAGATAAGAGGATAAGAAAAACTTTATTGTCCATTAAATTTACATAAAATGGACATTTGTCTTCGGCAATATGGGAACACAATAAAAACAGAAGGTACACAGTATAAACAAAGAGTGCACAGTATACAACAGACAGTACACAGTGTAAAACAGACAGTACACAGTATAAAACAGACAGTACACAGTATAAAACAGACAATACGTAGTATAAAACAGACAGTACATAGTGTAAAACAGACAGTACATAGTATAAAACAGACAGTACACAGTGTAAAACAGACAGTACACAGTATAAAACAGACAGTACACAGTATAAAACAGACAGTACACAGTGTAAAACAGACAGTACACAGTGTAAAACAGACAGTACACAGTATAAAACAGACAGTACACAGTATAGAACAGACAGAGCAACACAAATACATAAAATGCATTTTCAGCAGCAGCAGTGGAGCAGAAGGAAGGAATCCTTAGTCTATTTATTTTGAATTCTGAATGATATATTGGACTCTACAATATTGAAATTCATTGTTTGTAATGTAATTTGAAAGTGAATTGTAGATTGTCAGTTGTCAATTGTATATTTTCAGTATTCAGTATTCAGTACACACACACAGAGCCAGTGGCAGTAGAGGTGCACTGATAGGATCTGTAGTACCAGAATCGGTGCCGATCCGGATCCCAGGTGCTTGTCCTGGGATCGGCAGTTGATGCTTCCGATAGCAATACTTTAATGAGCTGCAATTATGCGCAATAAAATCCTTTTCCGGCGGAAGGAAAAATGTCTGCAATGTGGCCAGCTGTACCCAGCAGAGGAGGAGAGAGGAGAGGAGAGGAGGAGAGGGGAGAGAGGAGGCGAGAGGAGGAGAGAGGAGAGAGGAGGAGAGGAGGAGAGAGGAGGAGAGAGGAGGAGAAGAAGCAGCTCCAACAAACCAGCCAAAGACAGTCAGAAGAATTCCAGACCATGCTGCCTTCAAAATAAAAGCGTAGAATTTAGAAAAGGGTAATTAAATAATGTTGGTATGAATAAACACTACCAGTCAAAAGTTTGGACACACCTGAACTGAATCTAAAGTCTTATGCTTAAAGGATAAGGCTGGTGTTTTTTAATGCATTGCTTACCGTCAAGAAATCCTATGAAAATAACAAAATCAACAATGCGTTTGCTCTCCTCCCGTTACTTTCTGACTTCCCACGTACCGTTTTTAGCTCCAAGTGTAAGCTAAAAACCTTGAAATACAGCTCACAAAGACATATTTTACATTTAAAAAATCGCTAACTGTTCAATCAAATTCAAATGGGAACAAATTCTTCATTACGCCGGGGACTATTTTCTGTGCTACGGAACTACTTTCCTGAGATCGCAAAGTGTTTACAGCCCGCTTATTAAGTTGTTTGAGGAAAAAGTCGGCCGGCCCGGTGCATGGTGATGATGAAATATGCTGAAGAGCAGCAGCATGGCTCTGTGACGGGTTTTTAATAGTTTTTTTAATACAATGGAGTTCTATGGCTGCATTGGGCACCGGCTACATGGATGAGACTTGTTGGCAAAACAAATTCATTGCTGATGTTGTTATTTTCATAGGATTTGTACAGTAATAATGCATTAAAAAACACCGGCCTTATCCTTTAAATGCTTTAAATGTGTTTCTTAGACAAATATAAATAGTGAAGTTGATCCTATGTATGAATTTATTTCCAAAGCCTTTGCCTTTCCATCAAGGCAGGCTACTTTAAACAATCTACAATATAAGATAGTTTTGATTTGTTTATTTGTTTTTTGGGGTTTTTTTTTGGTCACTGCATAATTCCATTGGTGTTATTTCACAGTTCTGATGTCTTTACTATTATTCTGAAATGTTGAAAATAGCAGAAATAAAGAAAACTGTGGTGTGTCCAAACTTTTGACTGGTGGTAATGGTGAGTAGTGTGAACAGGACACCAATTCAGTAAACTACATGGATGAATGTCAATTGAGTGGCACTTGTATCTGGCTCTGAAACACGTGGGTGCAGCTGTAAGTGGCAGGACGGATGCATCAGTGGAGCTCCTACTGAAACAACTGATGGCAGTGAGGTGAACAGGCAGGCAGCAGATGCAGGGAGCATGGTGCTGTGTGTGGCACGATGCCTGGCTGGGGGGGTGGGGGGGGTGCCAAGGTGACCCAGCAGCAGGGTGATGTCAGAGCCACCAGGTTAGACACAAAACATCTTTGTGTTAAAGAAAATGTGTGTGTGCCCGTTGAGGTAGCATATAAAACATACAATAAAACGGTTCATCGTTTTTTTTCTACCCACACTAATTCTTTTCAGGGTAGCGGGGGGGCTGAAGCGTATCCCAGCATGCATTGGGCAGAAGGCAGGGGGCTAACGCAGATAAGACAGACACTCACGTTCAAACCTATGGACAGTTTGGAGTCTCCAGTCCAGCTGACTGTGGGAGGAAAGCCACTGGAACACGGGCAGAACATGCAAACTCCTCACAGAAAGAGACGGGATTCGAACCCGGGTCCCTCTGCCTGGAGTAAAAGAGTTTTATCAATAAAATGACAACTGATGGTTGCTTGTAATGTTGGTGAACAAGCATTTTAAGCTTGCTGCACTCACTGTAAGTCGCTCAGGGTAACAGTGTCTGCTTAAAGGGGCGGTCACATCTGAATTCACCCAATGTTTTCTCTCATTGCAACGAAAAAGGATGTGACATCCTGCTTTGTGTCAGATGGGCATTTCAAACTTGTGGCAGAGGAGATAGAAACAGATAAAAACAGATATTGATTTTGTAAATATGGATGATGCACAAAGATTGAGTTGGCTGTTCGCTTATGAAACATTTAGATGAGCTAGTTACCTGGAGAAAGCCTGGGAGATGAGAAAAAAAGCTCTTTATCAAGATAAACTGTAAGTTTGTAGCAGTTCTTTTCAGTGTATTCATTTGAAACCGATCATTTCAAATATGTTATTTGAAAGAATATAGTAGTACTTTATAATGTGGTAATTTATTTTATTTTATTTATTTTTTTCTCTTATATGTATCACCGGAAGATGTATGTTTTGTAAAATGGTGGTGTCCTGTAATCCCATGTGGGATGGGCCAGATGTTTGGCATGACACAGAAATAAAAATAAACTAACTAACTAACTAACTAACTAACTATACAATAAATGACACTGTGAACAATCTTTATTCATTTAGTAGCTGGTTAAGTAGCTAAGTAGCAATCAATCGACTCTGATGCTATGCTATGTGGTTAACAAGCTAATGTTAGCTGTAGGCTACATCAGGAAAACTATGAATGTACCATCTATATCATATCAAATTATGGATTCCTCCATATTGGATTGTCTTCGTCAGAGGTCAACATGGCCAAACAAGTGTTTCTACTGGCCGGCTGCGCAAATTCGCAGGTAATCGAATTGCAACCGGAAGCGATTGTTTTTATTTGTCTTTCGCGTGGTTTTCAATTGATGTCAAAGGGAAGTGAAGCAAGCACTGTAGCAGTGTGTTGGTATCAGTGTGTTGGTATCAGTGTGTTGGTATCAGTGTGTTGGTATCAGTGTGTGTGTATCAGTGTGTGTGTATCAGTGTGTGTGTATCAGTGTGTGTGTATCAGTGTATCCGAGCTGAGGCCGGGCGTCTGTCGGGCACCAGGCTGGAGCTGCAGCTGTTTCCCTCTCCGCTCCGTCGTTGGATTGGTAAATTGTGTGTGTAATGCTTTACATTTACATTACAGCTGTGGCCTTCGTACTGTAAGGAGCCATGTGGGTTACAGTCACTCTGACACAGGTCCTGCTGGAGGCCTTTACTGGCCATGTAGAGCAGAGGTCCTCAGTTGTTTTTCAGCCAAGGACCCCTTGCATTCTGATTTGTGATTTTGGGCCATATAAATATAGTCATGTATGTCCCTTGGAATAATCTGACGTAGCCTGTTTTTTTTACACTTCTATAGTCTTTGTTATGTGAAAGAACAACACACGAGAAATGTATTAGAAAGATATTAGATATGTATTAAAAATGTTTTCACCATCTCAACACAGAATACCCATAAAACAATCAATCAATTAGCTGCAAGACTGTACCTAAACAAAATATCAAAGGGAAATCAAGTGAAAAGTGTTAATTTGAAGTGCATTTCAGAACACACACACACACACACACACACACACACACACACACACACACACATACATACATATCAAGATAAAGTGTTTCACTCTTAGTTCATACGTAAGGATTGATAAAAGTCTAATCATAAAATAAATGCAGGCTATAACAAACTGAACAAGACCTGCATTGGATCCCCGGACCCCACTTTGAGAAACACTGATGTAGAGACAGGGTGTCATTCACACTCTGGGATCTAACTGGCTGTGTCACCGTGCCAATCAAGCCTTAATGAATAATTGGGACCAATTACAGATGATTACATCATCAGTGGGATAGGCCCTCGGGCTTGGAAGGCAGCCAAGGCGTCATCAGAGCTTAATACAAAGCTCTGTTTTTTTTTTCTTCTTTCTCTTCCCCTTTGTATCCTCCATTTACTCATCCTGCTCTCTTTCTGTTTTTTTCCCCCCCTCATCTTCAGTGCATTCTCACCGCCTCTCCTTTCCTCTTCTCATGTTTTCCTCTTTCCCCTTTAGCCTCCGTAACTCTTCTTCTTCCCTTTCCACACTTTCTCTTTTTTTGTACCCCGTCCTCCCTCCCTCTTCCATCCCCCCCTCCCCCGCCCCCCCCCCCCACTTGGCTTTCATTCACTGTGCCCCACTCTCAGTCTCATCCCCCCTCTCCCCCTCCCCCTCTCTCTTTCGCTCTCTCCTCCTCTCTGCCCCGCCCACCTTCTTCTATCTCTCTCTTTCTCTCTCTCTCTCTCTCTGTGTCTCTCCACGTTCCAGTTTTGCTTGCAGCGCTGTCTTTGTCTGCCCAGCCTGTGTGTGTGTGTGTGTGTGCGTGTGTGCGTGTGTGTGTGTGTGTGCGCGTGTGTGTGTGAGCGTTGTTGGCAGGCATCCAGAGCCAAAGAGCGGCTGTATGACTCACTGAGATGCTGGTCTGTATTTTTAGCCCGGGCTCAGGCTCTCCTCTCCCAGCTTTCTCTCCAGAGAATTTTGAGGAGCTGACCCCCCCTCCCTCCCTCCCTCCCTCCCCCCCGCCCCCCTACACACACACACACACACACGCCCGCCCACCCCCCGCTACCACTGGTCCCACTACATGCAGTGTACACATGGAACCAGCAGCCATGCATGGATCGGTTTTCCTCATTGAATGTATTTCAGAAACGGCATGGGGCGTGTGTGTGTGTGTGTGTGTGTGGTGGGGTGGGGTAGGGGGAGGGGGGGGGGGGGGTGTTTCTGTGTGTATGGGTTCAGCCCGGAGGGTGAGGGCTGCTATCAGGAGGGTCAAACTAGGGAACTTGACTTGTTTCTGCCCCGCTTTATCATCTCGCCGCGGCCGCTGGGCGCCTGCAGCGCTCCGCCCGAGGACAGGGTGAATGAAAGGGAGAGGATGAAGAAAGAGAGAGAGAGAGAGAGAACGAGGGAAGGGAGGATGGGAGGATGGGAGGATGGGAGGATGGGAGGATGGGCGATGTGTGAGGAAGGGGGGGTTGAAGAGCTTAGTGGTCCTGTGGTGGAGGGTGTGTGTGTGTGTGTGTGTGTGTGTGTGTCTGCAGTAGTGGGCTGGTAGCAACAAAACGGAAAAGCAGCCCCACCAGGCCGATGTGTGTATTGTATAATAATATCCACGGGCCGATAAACTGTATGTTCAGCATGTTTGGATGTTTGATTAAATAAGTAGGTGAATAAATGATAATACACAGCGAGACAGTTATTATCGCAAAATAATGTGGTGAATAAAAGACCTGGATGTAAAGTGGAGGCTCCCTGTACATCATCCTGCTTATTACGCGCCTACTTAACCGAAATCATTTGACACGAAATGTTAATTTAAAATTATTTTATTACAAGCTTGTGCCAAAACATAATTCAGCAGGACTGTAACCATAGAAACGTCTGTAGCTACGTAGCATCCGTAGCTACACTGTAACAGAGCTGTGACCACAGCAACATAAACAAACCCAGTAGGAAAGCTATGCAGTCTCCAACCAGCAAGCAAAACATTTTTTTTTCTCCAATTAAATTCAAAGTAATATTGTTAAAACATGTTTCTAATCTCTTTGCGCCACTTAATTTGAGCAGAAATAAACCAAATCGATCGGACTTCTTGACTGCGGAGTGATGTGATTAGATGTGAAACGGTATCTGTTATTCAGGGATAATACGCCCCAGAATGTGTTCATTGACCAATCACAATTGAGGATTCAACAAAGCTGTATAATACACTAAACTAACAGGAAATCCCTGAGTGTTAGAGCCACTCTCCTTCATGTTGTCACCTTGCTTGTATGTACTCATGTGAATGTCTGTGTTTGCTCATGCTAGCAGACTGACACACACACACACACACACACACATACCGTGGTGTTGGGCCATCTGGCAGGTGGTGTAATGAGGGTCATGACCCCCCTGTCAGCCCCCCACCCCCCCATTACCAAGCTTTTTACAACCACAGAGATCTGGGCTTTTCTACAAATCCACATCCAGGATGCTGCAGCACTCTGATTGCAGGTCTTCATTGAGTTAGGGACAGTTTTCTGATGAGCAGTGAAATATGGATTTCAGCAGCAGTTCACCAGTTTATTGATTTTCAAAATGTAAAATAAAAAGAGCAGGAGGACCTACACGTCCACAGCAAAAACAGAGCTGCTGTCACTGAATTCATTTTTGATGCCGTGATTCAAGAGAAGAGCTCAGAGCCTTGTTAGCTTCTGCATAGTTGGAGAATTGGTGGTTCAGCAAGTGGAAGAGGAAAAGGACATATAGGTGTTGTGGTTGATAGTTCACTTGCATTCCACACGCACATTTCTGAAAAAAATTTAAAAAGGCAAACTCCATGCTGGCGATAATTAGAAGAACTTTTCAAAATGTATGCAAGGAAATTGTTTTACCATTATACATATAAATCCTTGGTGAGATCTCATCTTGAATTTGCAAGTTCGGTCTGGTGTCCTTATAAATTAAAATATATAGAAAGGTTCAGAGAAGGTTCAGAGAAGAGCTACTAAGCTAATTCCAGGTCTGAAAGAGATGTCATATGAAGAGAGAACTACCAACTCTAGTGTACAGGAGACATAGAGGAGACATGATTGAGGTCTATAAGCTTGTTCACAGAATATATGACATCACAGCCGAGCCTGTTATCCACTTTTGGAATAATAGGTTTGAGTTAAGAGGGAACTCTTTAAAATTATTTCCACTAAGGTGTTTCTCTGAAAAGAGAAAAAATATTCTTCACACTTGGTGCTGTAAGAGCATGGAACGAGCTTCCAGAGGATGCAGTGCAGGCTCCTTCAGTTCATCCTTTTAAAAATAGATTGGATAAATTCTGGTCAACAAAGGATATTTTGTATAATTATAAAGCTGATTTGTGATTATTTGTGATTATCTGTGAAATTATTGTGATTTTTAGAAAAAATATATTGTGGTATTTTTTTGTTGTATGGTTGTTTGTTTTGAGTTGTAGAGTCTGGTGTGGAGGATTTATATCCTGTACCAGAAAATTTTCAATAAATTTCAATAAATAGTCTCAAAAGGTCTGCAACACCTCAGCTTCTCATTCTGAACATGACAATATGTTTACCTTCTCCATCCCAGACCCTGTAGAGCTGATTTCTCCTCACTCTGCTGTCTGCTTCATGCTGGATGGTTGGATTAGAGGCAGATTAAGGCTAGTCCGATAGCGGTAGTGTTGGGGCACAACCCCCCCCATCCCTATCCACTCCACCCCCACACACCACCACCCACACTAGCATTGTCTCCCAGTGCCGGAGAGAGAGAGAGAGAGATTATCCACCTCGACCCCCCAGCAGCCACAGAGCTGCTGACTGGAGGCAGCGCTGTGCCGGTCCCTCCTCTTCCTCTCCCTCTCCCTCTCCCTCTCCCTCTCTCCGGGGGATAAGAGGACTTTTGACCTTCTCCTGATTCTGTTTTTCCTGGCGTAGCAGTTTTACGCCCCACCTCGCAAACGCATCTAATCGTTCAACGTGAACCATGTGACCAAAACGAAAGTTCAGAGGGAGAAACCGTACATAGAGCATCTGTGGGGAAAATGTAGAGATGAGCAAAGTGGGAAAGAACAGATCGGCCCGAGAGGAAAATCCAGTTTTAGCTCCTAAAAGTGGATCATGGCCTGTCATTTGGAGACAATTTGGACAAAGAAAAACAGATTCTGTGCAAAGTTTGCCTTCGGGTAAAGTAATAAAGTAGTAGTAATTTATTATTTGAATATTGTAAATCAGGACAGAATAAGAGTAAGACAGTAAGAGCGAAAACAAGACTTTCTAGCTGCTGCTTCTTGGAGAAATACTGTACTGAAAAAAAGTGAAAATATAGGTAAAATAAATAAGGTATAAGGTGTATAAGGTGCAGAGTATAAAAGTATAAGGTGCAAAAGTGCAATAACATTATTTTGTTTCCTGGAAGTGAGACAAATAATGGTGATCGCGATATTTAGCCAAATAATCAGGATTATGGTTGTTGCTATAATGGTGCAGCCGCAGTAGATTCTGTGTTTACTGTTTTTCATGTCCTCTGCTTTAGACCTTTGTGTGTTTGCATCTCTCTGTCAGGCCGCCCATCTGTCTGCTGGTCTCTCTCTCTCTCTCTCTCTCTCTCTCTCCCAGCTGCCGTCTGCATTGAGTCCGGCCGCAATTAGCCGGGCCAGAAGAGAGGGCTCTTTGTGGCCCATTGATGCTCCCTGCTCCTCGATGGGAGGTCGGGCCTAATTGGCCACTGTCTTCTCTGTCCGACAATATGGGCTTTTTGAACATGAAAGCTGCGCTGTGATTAAGTTGCTGCTGTTTGGATTGATTTCCACAAGGGGAGCCACTCCAAAATACTCAACGGGCTCAAGTAGCCTCCGTTCAGGGCTGCGGCTGTCACTCTGGCTGTGTTCCTCTCTCTCTCTCTCTCTCTCTCACACACACACACACACACACACACACACACACACACACACACACACATATACACACACACAGAGGTTTGTATTACTATACTTGAGAGGACTTTCCATTGACTAAATTCATTCTCTAACCCCTAACCCAGACTTTAACCTGCTCAACTACATGCCTAACCCTAACTTCAGCTTGAAGGAGGGGGGTGGAGTGAGTGGGTGAGTAGAGTTCAGCGGGTAGCCGGGTTCCCATCTCGTACTCTCAACTCTTACCCTAACCTAAACTTAATCCAAAATCTAACCCTAAACTAACCCCTTGATTAAGTTATTAATGTCTTTTTGGAGCATTTTTTTATAATCTTTCTATCCTTGTGGTCCTCACACACTGCAAAACATCTCCATCTTAAAAAGTAATTTAGTCTATTATTGAGTCCTAAAATCATCATTTTCTTAAAATAAGTGAAAAAATCTGCCAATAGGGTTTGATAATTTCGCTTGTTTCCAATGCAATTATCTTGGTTTAACAAAAATAAGATTTGAGGGCTGTATATGAGACTAAATGACTAGTTAAGATGGATGTTTCTCCAGTGGAAGTACACACACACACACACACACACACACACACACACTCCTGCATGGTCACTGCAGGCTATAGATGGGGTCCGACGGTTGTACAATAAAGTTACTGCCCTATACAAATAAGAAATCTTTTTAAACCAACTGTGATGTAAAGCTTTACTACAAACTTTTGATATGCATTTATCACTAAAAAAGAAAAAAAACCAAAAAACTGCATTGCTTCAGGCAGTCCGACAGTTGGCAGAGCTGCAGCTGGTCCCACACAGGCTTCCTCTCTGTTCACTGATGTGCGGGTATCAGTGAAATAAAAAAAAAAAAAATCAGAATTTACACATCTTTGTCTGTGAGAGAAACACAGGAGTCACCATCCGCGTTGCCTCACCGATTCAGTTTCATCAATTTGCGACTGCGTTGCTTCAGGCAGGCAGGAGTTTTAGCGGAGCAGCTAGTGATCTCACACAGGCTTCCTCTCTGTGGAGGAGGGGGTGAGGGTTAAATAAAAAACCAAAAACTTTTACCTTTGTTTCTGGAGTTCTGCAGAAAAATGACATTTACAAATCACAATCGAAAGTATTCCCTACAGTTACATAAGAAAAACATTGCAGCCTCTTGCAATTTGAATATTGTAGGAGATGTTGTGATTTCAATATTGTTTGGTTTAAAGGTCCCATATGATTCAGTTTTCATCATCCGTTGTCATCATTTTGTTTCCAAATCTCCGGAATAATGTTCATAATAATATAATATGGTTCAGAATAGTGTTCTTCATGGTGTTTTGCAAATAAGTAGTTAAACTGACAACAGCACCTTCTCCAATTCAAAAGAGGTGAACCTGCTGAGTGGAGGCTTTCCAGTTCAAATGCTGCAAACTGGTCTGATTGGACGCATTTCAGTAATTCTTTAGTGAGGGAGCCAATCAGGACTCAGAGTCCAGCTGTGATGCGTTTCCTGGAGTTAGCCTGAAACTGCCTGGAAAAAAAAGGATGGACTTTTGAAATATGAACTTCTGCAATTTCCAAATCGCACAGGCTGCAATTAATTACTTAAGAGAGAGGATCATCCAAACTGGATTTCTGAACAAGGAGTTTTAGAGCTGCAGGTAATCTCTGATCCATGAATCAAAACATTTCATCAGACTCAAACTCAGTAAATCCTGCACACTGACATCTTTTTCTTTTTTTTTTAAACAAAATCAATTTTCTTTAAACAATTTTAAAGTCCGGTTAAAGACCGGTCTGTCCTGCTGCAGCCTCTCCCCAAAAATCTGCCCCATGTGCTTGTGCCTCTGCCATTTTAGCTCCTTTGTGGGAAAATCCCGCACAAACACGGGCCATCGCAACACAGAGAGAGAGAGAGAGAGAGAGAAAGAGAGAGAGAGAGAGATGGATGGAGATGAGAAAGACGGAGGAGCCCGGGGAATCGCAGATGCCTAGAGTTACAGATTGACAAAGAGAGACGGCGAGTTAAAGATGGAGGAACGTTCTCGGGATTCATATATTTGGAGAGAGAGAGGGAGATGGGACGGGGGGGGGGGGGGGGGGGGGGGTACTGAGGGATGAGAGCTGCCGGGGCCCCTGTCATCGCTCTGCCTCGCTCCTCACTGTCGGGCCTGATGAAAGATTCCAGTCCAGCTCAGCCTCAGCAGCAGACTGGGGGGGGGGGGGGGCCTTCTCCGCAAATGGAGAGACTGTCACAACCCATTGATTTGTCAGAGCGTCGGAAAAATATTAAGTACAGAAAGGCCGCCGGGGGAAGTAACTAACCTGCGCTTCCCTCCTCGGCCCGAGAGTGGCCCGGAGCACCTCTGGAAATGGGATTAGAGCGGGACGGCTGCTTGTCGGGAGTTTTTTTTCCCCACCGGTCGGGGTCGTTTGTCACGAGCTCTCGGGTTCGCTTCCTTCGCCGAGAAATTGCTCCTGACAATGTTCAGTTAGTGAGAGAGACGCCTGCCATCGTTTCTTTTTTTTTTTTAAAGGTCCCATATGGTGTAAAGCAGGACTCCCCTTGCCTCTGTGATGATAAAGGAGTTGGATGGTCTATCTAAACATGGTGAAAGTATCAAAACTAAATCCACACAATCCATATTAGAAAAGCGAGCCTCTAAACGAGCCGTTTGGACTTCCGTAACTTTGTGATGTCACAAAGGTTCGCTCATTATCATTTTTGTAAGAAATAATAGACTAACAAAGTGTTTTATTCAAAGCGGTTGAGCGGTTGTCGTTGTTTATTTACAGGAGAGTTTTCCCTACCTGTAGCTGCCCGGGCCGCGGCGTCTCACGTTTCGCTCTCGAAACGGTTAGCCGATCGGGAACAGAGGGGTCGTTAATATTAATGAGCCTTAAAGACACGGAGACAGAAACGGCCTGTTCTTGGTAAGGCTCAGAGAGATGCTGGAAAATGAACGTGGAGAAAATGGATTGAGAGCGTTCTTGGTTCATGACACCACACACACAGCTTTGAATGGACCTCAAGACACAAAATATAACTCTGGGAAGTGGAGAATATGGGATGTTAAATAAATAACACACTTTACTTACCCGAGTACCAATTAAAAAATCTGTCATATGTTGTGACATCGTGTTGGAATGGAGGGGAGAAATTTAATTGTTTGCCCACTGATAAAGACAAACGTGACATACAGTAGTGGCAGCAATTTAACGCCAAAAACGGTCTTATCTTACCTGCATGTTAAAAACCTCATGAAACAGCATCTTCACTTCCTGGATTTGATGCATTTCCTGTTGAAACAGGATGTTGGGGCGGGACATAATGCAATGAGGGATCAATCAAAAGTCTAAACCAATGGAATATGAGTCGGGCAGGAGAGACGGGCAGTTTGATTTGATGGGAGGGGTGCAGAGGGGCGGGACTGTTCTAAAATCTGATGGTTTTATTGGTTAGAAATGTATATTTACGCCTTCTGATGCAGCATGATGTCACCATGCAAGATACTCCTGGAAGTAAAAGTAATGGGAGTTCATTTCATGGGGACTTTAATCAGGAAGAACTTTACTTTACTTTTGGATAGTTCATCACCACCCTGAAGTGAAATAGCGGGTTCTGTCTGATATATAAAACGGCAGATCTTGGGAGTTCATCTGCAGACTGTAGTTCTGCGTCGGCCATGTTGGAGGCGGAGAGGAAGAAGTCGCTTCCTCCAAGGACTTCTACCTTTCTTTCCTTTTCCTTTCCAAGTCGAGTTGAGATGTTCGCTTGTTGTACAGTCGTGCCGTTGTGATGGAGCGCTGCTTTCGGGTGTCGATGCGGCAGCGATAACAAAAACGCTGACGTCACTGCGAGTCGCGGCTGAATCGGAGTGTGTGTGTGTGTGTGTGTGTGTGTCTTCGCGATGTTCTGTCTGCTAACAATAGGCTCTCAGATGCATCATAATGGGATTTCTGTCTCTCATTCAGGGGTAAGAGGATATTGGTTTGGCAGCTCGGCTGACACGCGAGGCCCCCGGTTAGATGACAGTTTGTCTTGTCGCTCACAGTCACACATTTCTGAACCGTATATTTGTCGGCTAGCGTAACATATTCACAACAATCCCATACTGTAGATGCAGCAGTTCTGAAGCCTCGCATCAACCGGATACCGGGGAGTTTATAGCTCTTAAGCTGATGTAAGCTCTATTTACAGTTGATGGGCGACAATGTGCTGACTTTCTTGTCCGCTGTGGATTGATAAGCAGCAGACACATCAACAGACTCTGTGTACAGTACAGCTTTTTCATTGCAGATTTATCGCCTCCCCCTGTTAGTCTGTCTGTCTGTCTGTCTGTCTGTCAGCAGGATATCTCAAACACTGATGAGCAGATTTCCGTGAAATTTGTCGGACAGATCGGACTCAGGCTAAGGAACGATTGATTCGATTTCGATGGTGATCCGGATCTGGGATGTACACCATTAGATGATTATTTTTTTTCTCAGCCATAACTATGAAACTAACGGAGATAGAGACTTGATTCCAAATCGTATAAGGAGAAGCATACTTGCCAACCCTCTCGATTTTCCCGGGAGACTCCCGATTTTCATTTCCTCCCGGGGTCACAATTCCCCCCGTATTTCTCCCGATTTATGACACATTTTCCACACCTTTTTTACCACCCGGACGACAATACAGCTACACCAAATGTATCGTTTCCATGGCATGGAAGGCGTCCTCCTCAGTGAGCGACTGTCTTCTTGACGGAGAGAGAGAGATGAGGAGAGTTCGAAGGGAAAGAAATACTCGTGTAAATGTCCTGGAAAGAAGAATTCCCGTTTCTGGCGGAAAGTTTTAAAGGAAAGGGGGGCGTGCGTTTTGTACAATCTGCCGCGTCGCTTTTTCCGTCGAGCATGGGGGTCAGATTCTTAAAATTAAAAGTACTTTAACATTAAAAATGCTGTTGCAGTGTACTTGTTATTTTGTTATTTTCGTTCTTTAAAAGTCACCAGAATGCAGGAAACAAAGTCTCTGAAGCTCAGATTTTTGGTTTTGAAATCCTCCATATTTTTGAGGTCTCAAGATTGGCAAGTGTGAGGAGAAGTTTGAGGACCGAGAAATCAGTGTAACTTAAAATCTAACTGATAGGAGTGATGTGTTTGGGTGTAACGGCACGTTGGAGAATTGTTGGAGCATTGGTGGAGGTTTGCACCCTAGTCCCTTGTTGTTTTTTATGTAGCAGAAGAGCTAGTATGTGTGATGTGTGTGTGTGTGTGTGTGTGTGTGTGTGTGTGTGTGTGTGCGCACTCGGTGTCCCTCGTGGCTCAGTCCTCTCTGATGGCAGTGATTTAGGAGCAGCCATTAGAGGCAAAGCGACGTTAATCCATCCGACAGACTGGAGTGATAAAAGTTTCATTAAACCATCGATCAGCCACCTCTGTCACCAATGCGGAGAGCCCGGTCCTCGCACTGGAAACACCTTTGTAAGCCTGAATATCAAGTGAGCAGCCTTTTTTTTTTTATAGCGGCAGCAGGAGGAGGAGTCGGTCTGGAACAAAGGACTTCAGCACCTCAGCATTTTCCTACCTGGTTTCCTCTAAAATAACATTAACATCTTAAATGGGAGGAAGGTCTTAATCACAGTGAGCAGAACCTGGGGAAAGTCACCTGGATTTCTGCCCAATGCTTTCCATTTGGTGCATGTAAACGCTTTCAGTCAGATTTCTTTTGTTTTTTTTCCAAACTGCTCAGGTCAAAGGTCACCAGACATAATAACCAGGATGTTGTATTTACAAAGCAAACAACATGGTGTAGTGCAGTGGGTTATTTGAGAGATTATGTCACTTTCAAACCGTGTGAACGTTGTGATGGAGGTGAGCATGTGAACGTACAAAATCATACAAAACGTATACGAAATTGTGATTTTCTGCAACTTTGCATTGTTTAAGCCAGTGGTTCTCAACGTGGGGTCCGGGGACCACCAGGGGTCCTTGAGGGGGTTCCAGGGGGTCCCCAGTAAGTTGATGAAAAGTTAAACTTCAGCATTATTTCATTTACAAGAAGTTAACAGCATTAGATAATGTTGAAGAATGACTGTTTTGATCATAGTTTCACTGTTATCTCTCTACCTACAATACAGATAGTCATTCTGGACAAATTTGGGTTCTCAGAATTGGGTCTGAGAGAAAAAATCTCACCAAATGGGGGTCCGTGGCCCTAATGTGGACTAAATTAGGGGTCCTTGATATGAAAAGGGTTGAGAACCACTGGTTTAAGCATTGCTGCTAAACCAAATAGGAGCTGGATGGACACCACAGGCTAATGAGCTCTGGTGGTCTGCTCTGTTCAGGGCTACGTAGTGCAGCCAACAGGAAACTGCTGACTGAACAAGAGGAAGTAGGAAGTAGTTAGTCGGCAGTTAGCCGCCTGCAGGCTGCTGAGAGATGAGTTTACCTCCCTGGTGATTTTCTTCATCTCCTCTCAGCTGGATACGCTGCTCTCCTCTCCCAACAAATATTCCGATACATAAGATCTGCAACATTTCCACACTGAATTCATATTGATGTGGGGGGAAGAAGTGTTTTTGCGAGAGCCAAGCACGAACGCACGCACACACACACACACACACACACACACACACAAACAGCCAGTGGCGACGCTGCGGCCCATCCAGAGCTATAGAGCTGATCAGCTGATGGGAAATGATAATCTTGATTATGAATACAATAATCATGATTTTTTGTCTCAGTTTCAGGAAACAAAATTATTTTATTGCACTTCTGTGCCTTAACATATATTTTCACTTTTTCACTTTTTTTCAGTTCAGTATTTCTCAAAGCAGCAGCAGCTACAAGGTCTTGTTTTCACTCTTACTCTTATTGTGTTCTTATTTACAGTACTATATTAAAATCATAAATGATTACAACTTTATTACTTTGGGGTGCAAAGGCAAACTTTGCACAGAATCTGGACTTGTTTGTGGTTGTCTGGTTTAAAACCAAAGTGTCTCCGGATGAGACGATGAGCCACTTTCAGGAACTAAAGTAAGGTTTTCAGGATTTTCCTCTCTAACATCAGGCCGATCCGTTCTTTTACACTTTGCTCATCTCTATATTTTTCCACAGATGCTCTCTGTAAGGTTTCTCTGCTGCTTCTCCATCTGAGCTTTAGTTTTGGTGACATGGCTGTGATTGGTCAGGCGTAATGGAAGCGCTTGATATACAACATCAAGACTTTCAGGGGAATTCAAAATAAAACAAACACTTCGACATCACAGGATTACATGATTATTCATCACGGAAACATAAAATTGCGATACACCATGGGGCGGTGCAGGGCAGTGACCTGAACAGCCTCTCCTCTCCGGCCCCATGGCACACTTGGCCTGCTGACAGGGCCGCTGGATCAACACGGCATGCTGGGAGTGTGTGTGTGTGTGGTCAGTAGTTCAGACTGATGGACTGCTGCAGGGTGCGTGGCTCCATCAGCCGACAGCCAAGACAAAGTGTTTCATTGTTTTAGATTCTACCATCCAGTTCTGTCGTACTGTTGCTTTTCACCTTGATTTATAACTTTGTTGTTGTTGTTGTTGTTGTTGTCGGATCTTTTTGTCTAAGGATTTATTTTTTCATCTCTCCCGCACAAATTCATTAACCTAATTTTTCTGCAACGTTTGTATGTTTATCAGTTGTATGTGCAAGCAGCTAATCTAATCTACACTCAACTACGCAGAGTGGCTTGTCGTTTTCAGTCTGGAATATTAGCAATATGCAGTGATATGGAAAAGACACATAATAATATATACTGTATATATGAAAGTGAATAGTATTTTGTGATATAGCCATAATCTGATATGACTATGACTGGATGACAAAATTAACAAGCTACTTAAAATAATTAACGAGCAACTCATCCAAATCAACCAGTGGTGGAAGAAGTACTGAGATCTTTTACTTCAGTAAAAGTAGCAATACAACAATGTATTGTCAGCAAAATGTACTTAGAGTATCAAAGTAAACATACTCATTATGCAAACTGTCCCAATTTAGAGAGTTATATTTTTCATAAATTATTGGAATATTAATACTGATTTATTGACATACATGTACATGTAAGCAGCATTTTAAAGTTGTCAACGTGAAGCTAATCTTAACACTTTAGCTATACCTTTGGGTAGTCTAATCTATAACAATGCTATTTTATAGTTATTTTATAAAGATGATCAAATGTTTTAAATATAAAATATAAGTACAAAGTAGCTTAAATGGAAATACTCAAGTAAAGTACAAGTACCTCAAAATTGTACTTAAGTACAGTACTTGAGTAAATCTGCCGTGCAAAGGCAAAAGGCCTTAACTTCAATTTTGGTCGAAAATGAGTTATTGTGATTTTTGGAACATTAAAGATCTGCTTTATCATGTGGACAAATATCTTGAGTCAATGTTGTTGTTTTTTGTAGAAAATAGTAGGTTGTCTTTGCCGTAACTTCCAAAAGCCCTAGAAAAGCCAAGGCAGAATCCCGTAACATCAGTTACGGTTCTTTGTCTTTGTTTCGCTGCACTCTGGAACACTCAGTTCCGTTCAGTTCAGAGTTAAGGTAGGAGTTAAGGTACTCTGCCTTTGTTTTGCTGCGCATCAAGGGAAGTTACGGAGTTATACCTATGTATTAATATCTGTCATCGAAGCATTTCTGACACACACACAGTAGCTTGAATATAGTGTAAAGCAAATAGTGTTGCAGTGGTTGTTTTTACTAACGTTACTTGTTAGCAAGCTAGCTAGCTAGCGCTAGCTAGCGTTAGCTAGCTTAGGCTAACTACTTGACAAACAAAACCAAACTGCTCCCATATGCGATCAGAATGCAAACAAAGCATTGGGAACAAACAATAACTAGATGGCTTGCCAGCTATAAGTAATCGTAAATCATATGCAATGAATGCTTTTTTCGTGTCATGCAGGCTAGTCAGTGCCAGCCTGTGACAGCCCGACACTGACAGCCAAGGGAACAGTGCGAGTGGCTTAGGGCTCGCATAGACACAAGACACACCTCCTAAGTAGCCTAATCACACACACACACACACACTCAGCAGTACAACAATTCACAATTAAATAGATAGTCTACCTTTTCTTGTAACCTGATAAAAAAAATCCATTGCAAACAACGTCCACTGAGAAGTTAAATCCAACCAAGTGAGCGATCAAATGGAAGTTAATGCCTTTTGCCGTGGCATGATCCCTTATTATTTTGCAGACAATGCAAAGGCAGAGTACAGTAACTTCCAAATAAGGGTCAAAGGTCAAGTTTGAGCCCAAAATTTTTATGTAGATAAATAACTTCATTAAAAAAACAAAGAATTGCCACATTTCCAATAATCTGCCTACAATTAATTTGGCTGGACAACAAAAAAACTTGAAAGTCATTTTTCTCAGTTCTACACTCTGGCGAGTTAAGGTCTTTTGCCTTTGCAGGGCAGAAATGTACTTCGTTACTTTCCACCACTGAAATCAACCAAATCCAAACCGTATCCTTCTAATATCTCACGTTAAGAAACTGGTTGCCAACTTTGTTTAGTTTTATTCTCATGTTATTCAAAACAAAATTCAACACAGCTGGCTACTTATGAAGCTTTTCAGTATTATGCTGAGAATCTACTGTCTTCAATCAAATCACATTGTTAGCTGAGAATATTGTTCCACCCCTAGTCATTATCATAGCAGCCCCCTGGGCCAGGCTGCCTTCCTGCAGTCACATATCTGCAATGAATAAATGATAGAATAGTGTTTCTGTGAATGCATTTTCCCTGCAGCTAGCTGTGTGCTGCGTGTGTTCCAGATATGAAGCCCAGATGCTGATCTTAAGCCAGTTTATATCTATGATGGACTGTTTATTATTGTTTTAATCTTAATCTCCATACTGCACAGATGTAGTATTTACACTGGCCCAAATATTAGCAGAGGGATATTTGTAATACCCGGGACGCCTGTGTTTTTGTTCCTTGATATTGGTTCATGCTAAAACGGCACTGCTTTGGGCAGCAATAAATGAAAGATTTTCCGCCTCGGATGTTCAATAAAATGTTATCATAGATCTGTTTGAAATTGTGAACAATAAATGACCCCTGTTATCATTGGTAAATTGGACTGCTGGTTTGGCTATCGAAGAGGGATTTGAATGTTCTTTTTTTTTTAATGATTTTAAAATATATGGGGTTTCTGTCCCTTTTAAATGCCAAATGAGATTCCCTTTCATTTTCCTTCACGGCGGATTACTTCCACTTCCAGTTGAGACAGGTGGAATTACAGAGCGGACTGTGGCCATCAAGCCAGCAAATACAGAATCCTTTCTCTATGCTAATGCTTTAAATGAGATGGCAATGATTCATGAACACCGACTTCCACAGCTGCTGCGCATATTTGTCCTAATGTAAATTGACACGATGCGTTTTTGGAAGCGCGGAGGGGTTTTAATAGATGTTGGGTCCGTAAACTTAAACAGTTTGACTCGTGCAACCTTAGCTGTTTGGAGTCTGGTTGCAGGCTGTCGGCTTTAGCGGTGGGGGGGGGGGTGTCTTGTTGTGGAGCCTGTGGGGAAGCAGGCCGGGGCTGATTGTCGGGGGTTTCGGGAGCCGAGGCGGGAGGGAAGAGGCCATGTAGCTCCCAGCCAGCACTCAGCCCTTGATATCGGGCCCCCCCGGGGAGTTGAAAGAGAGAAGACAAGAACACCGGCGCTTCTATATATCACTCTCAGCCTGCTCTATCAGTCTGTTTTTCACTCTGTTTTTTCATCGCGGAATGGTTCCTTCAGGGACGGAGGCTGACGTAATGTTTTCTTTTTGACGTCAGTACTGAGTTCGGTGCGTGCCGAGACGAGTGGTAACATGAGTGTGCTGTTAGCTGTCTGTTCACGTCAATCCCGACACGAGTGCAGATAAGCAGAGTGAGATGCTCGTAGGTCTCGCCGTGACGAGCCTGTGAGGTTTGTGGTTTGTATGACCGTCGTTGTGGTCGCTGAACAACCCGGAGGAGCCAGAATGAATCAGCTCCTCTCAAGATTAAAAAAAAAATACACTCATCTTATCAGCGTAAATCATAAACCGGGGTTGGAGCGTCCCAACCCCAAAAACTCAAGATCCCACAGACTCCACCTGTTATAGTCTATGCAGTCGAGCCACGGCGGCTCTTAAAGTGTCAACACTGCTGAGCGTTGCTTGCCTGGGTCCAGACCTTTGAATCCGCCCACTCCACCGAGTTGACTGATTCTGGTCTGGCATCGTGACATGAAACAGCGGTTTGTCGGTTGAAAAATGATCGGTCCAATGAGCGCCGGGTGGGACTAACGACTAGCCAGTCAGTGCCACGGGTGGGACTAACGCCGTTGTCAAGCTGTTGTCAAGCGTTGTCAAGCTGTGCGCCCAAACCAAGGAGGAGTAATAACAACAATGGCGACCACTATAGACAAGATAGACACTGCTATCAAGGCTGTTCTAAATAGATTAAAAGTACCAATTACTTTGAAATCCGAAATACTTTGTTTTTACTTCACTCCGTGTTGTCAAAGATGCTCTATACTTTCGTAACCGTCTCTGGTGTTGTCATGGCTACGCATCAGTGTCGACTCAAAATTACGTTAGATTCAGGCGGATACGTTGGTCTCTAGTGATTGGTCAGGGAAAATCGAATCCCCCTCCCCCACGGAAATCGGTTAGAGTGGAGGCAATGTGAGACTGAAGGTGGAAATGGAGTGGAACGAGTTGACAATTCTGTCTGATATCAGGCAAGAGTGTTGCTGCTCTGGCTCTGCTCTGTGTCTCCCATGGGGGGATTTGCATGGCACCCCTGCTGTACCTTCAGCATGCTAGAGCTGCTAGAGCACGGCCATATCCGCCAAACATAACTGTATTACCATTAGTTGCATTTAATGGTTTTATCTTGTGATTAATGGTTTTATCTTGTGACTAAAGTGTTCCTGACTGAAAGTAGATTTTTGCGTCAGGTATGGACACTTCTCCGCCCACAGCTGAAAAACTGAAACTCAAGATTTAAACCCAAAACGGTCTCCTGTCTCCGTCCAGAGAAAGCTGGACTCACCAACGGGAGATCCTTTTTCCCCTTCTCGTCCCTTTGGTTTCCTTTGGTATAAAGTGTCACAGACCAGCTGGTTTCGCATGCTGTTTGCAGTTTACTGACGTCACCTTAAATTTTAAATTTTTCAAACCGTTACCTCTCGCTGCTGCTTGGAGCTGCCGACGTGCGAAGATACCTGGTGCAGCTTTAGGCAGGCAGACCCGCAGACAGACGGATCATTCCCACAGTCTTTTCTCCCGGCGTTTTGCGGGCAGAGCCGGCTTTCCCGGGATTACGGGAGCGCAGGATCCCGCCTCGGGGGGCATATTTGGGGAAAATGCAGCCGTGTACAGTGAGGTGGGGGGGTGGGTAGGGGGGGGGGGCTGGGGAAGCGAAAATATGGAGGCCAAGAGTGGAGGATCTTTTGTTTGTGAGGGGATTTGCTGTGGTATCCGCATACGTGCAGAAAGGATTGGAGTCGGATCAAGGCCCCCTTCTCACCTTATCTCACCCCCTCCCTTCTCTTTCCACCCGTTCCAGTGGCGGCGGTATGTAGAGCAACGAAGGCTTAACCCCCCTTCCCCCACCCCCTCCCCCCACACGTCTGCAGTAGCCCCAAGTCCCCCCTAAACCCCCATTCCTATATAGCCTACCCCCGCCCCTCACTCTGCGGATGAACTCCTGCTCCACTTTTCCATCAATACACGCACTGACTTTGGGGAATCCCTTTGTGTCTGCTGTGAAGAGTGGTATAACTGTAGTGTGGAGAGAATAGAGGGAGGGAAAAATAGAGGGATTTATCTTCTAGAGCACGACAAATGTGATGAAGAGACAAAAAAAAAAAAAAAAAAAAATAGTGGTATGTGTTTTGGAGGCTCACAAGCAATCCCATTCCCCCAAACACAGGGGGAAAGGAAAGGCTCCGGCTTTGGGCTTTTTCTAAATCATATTGATGATAATGAAACACGTCACTTTCAGGATAGAAACAGAATGGGGATTAGCATCGGACGGGACCGTTCTGTCTGATTATGCCCCAGTTCTGTTTTGTTGGACGTCACGCCTGTCAGTCGAAGCCTGGTTGGGTCCGAGGAGCTGACTGAATTGTGTTGGCCAAAGCAATATTCCACTTAGTTATAACACGGGGGTTATTTGTCACTCGACCGCCGTGAAATCCAGAATGTAATCTACTCAACAAGATCAGATGCAGCTGGACGAGTTTATAGCGTTCCGATTTTTACTTCCGATTAATTTGAATGAGGCCATGAATATATACTGAATACTGACATTTAACGTGTTGGTGAACAGATTCAACAACAGATCCCGCTGTTGGGATTTTCAACTGACTGTGGGTCGAACGTTTTAGAGCATAATTTTGACGAATAGCATTTCTATTGATAGAGGTGAACATAACCGGAGGGATACCATTTGGGAGAGATCGTTCCTGTTTGGAAGACTGGATCTAATTTTAGTGTAAACCAAGGATAGAAATACAAAATGACGACAGACCCAGGATGCTTTGTTGTCTTAGAAGCGGGATTCACCAACGTGTTTAATGTCAGTTTTCAGGTTATTTTCGTGGCTCATTCAAATGAATGGAAGTAAAAATCTGAAAGCAACAAACTTGTCCAGCTGCATCTGATCTTGGTGTTTAGTTTATATTCTGGTTTTGTGGAATATTGCTTTAATGGTTACTCTTCTATCGTCTTTCAGCCAATCACCTCACCTGTTCTTTCACTGAAGTGGCTGCCGATTGGCTCGCTATAGGCAGCTACTTGCCACAGGCAGGAAAAACAAACTTGTCCAGGCGTCTCTGCACCTTCGTCTCTCAGTTTGCTCACAGTGGCACAATGTGGCAGAAACAGTCCAAAGTCTGGCTACATTTTTACTAAAACCGACGGCGACAGCATGCAGCGCAATATTTGTGACAGGAAAATTACTGCCAAGTCCGGCAACAACTCAAACCTGATGAAGCACTTAACACACACAATGTTAACCTGAGGCAACAGAGCTGCACTGTGTTTGACTGCAAGGAAAAAAACCATATCGGCAAAGATAGCTTTTCTAACCATCTGGGACTCCAATTTATATGAATGCTACAAAATTAACTAGCATTTTATATTCTACTATAAAATGAGGAAAACTCTGTCTGTTTGTCCGTCTGTCTGTCTGTATCCATTTTGCTCCTCAATGGGTTGGCCAATCAATCTGAAACCGCACATGGGCATTGAGCATTGGCATAGGCAGGGACTGACGAAGCTGATTTTAAAATTTTCCCAAATTTACGCTGTTTATGCGCATTCTTGGCAAGTCTGCGCGGAGTTGTGGCACGCACATCCCCGGGTATGGACTAGTTCTTGAAATAATTCTAAGTGTGAAGTATTGTTGACATGGTTTTTGTCAAGTTTCCAAAGTTTGGTTTTAATAGTAATGATTAAGTCTTGAATCTGTAGTTCTGCTTAAACCAAAGTGCGGTTTTCTTTTTATTTTGTAAATTTGCCCCCCTGAACAAATAAATACTTGGGCTTATTTTGAAGAAAAATAAATACAAAAAAAATCGAATATTTCTTTAATTTGGGGAATCTTGAGGGGGAAAAAAAAGTACTTTTCGAATTCAAGGTACCATTGTCAAAACGTTCAGACGACACCCAGCCCTACTCACAGTGCTGTCTGTCTGTGTGTGTGTGTGTGTGTAATGTGTGTAGTCAGATTGGACGGGAGCAGTATGCTAGGCGGTGTGCTGCAGTCAGCGGGCCCTTTCCTCCGTCAGACCGTCTGCTACCAGCGGCCCCGCGGAGGCCTTTGATTGCAGCTTGGAGCCGTGCGGCG